>NW_026947085.1:0-53762 GCF_030014385.1 Trichomycterus rosablanca | reverse complement strand
TAAACGTTTCTTTGAGCTTTAAACGCCTTTCTGAGCGTCTCTCATGCTTAACAATTCTGCTTCAATGTCAGATGAAAAATAGAAAAGTAAAAATCAAAAACGACAAAACACTCTTTTACTATGCAAGAAATGCTTGTTTAAGCATTTCTGGCTCTTATAAAGCATTTTGCAATGTCATTATGAACGAAGTCAAAGTAAAGTTTAAAAACACTAAAGCACTCAGAGACTGTGCTTTAAACGTTTGGTTAAGCTACTCTGACGCTTAAAAAGCATGTTAAAGAGTCATTTCGAACGAATTTAGTGATAAGTTTAAAACAACCAAAACCATTTATTACAGTTTATTAAATTCCTGTCTGTGCTTCTCTGACATTAAAAAAACAATTTCAATTACATTATCAATGAATGCAACTAAACGTTTAAATACACTACAACACTACTCTAGTGTGCTAGAAAGTGTTGTTTAAGCGTATTTGACTTTGAAACAGCACTCATCCACTGTGCTTCAAATGCTTCTTTAAGCTTTTCTGAGGCTTCAAAAGCATGTAGTTATGACATTATAAACGATCTGTTTCAACGTCATTTTAAACAAATGAAAAGAAAAGATAAAAAATAAAAACCTACTAAAGTACTCCTCTACTTTGCAAAAAATGCATGTTTAAACCTTTTCTGACTCTGAGAATGCTTTGGCCAATGTGATAATGAACGAAATTAAAGAAAAGATAATAACTACTAAAACACTCTTTTATTCTACAAGAAATGCTCTTTAAAGCTTCTCTGGTTTCTAAAAAGCATTCCAACATTCCAACTGTGCGTTTTAAAGGCTCTTCTGTCATGCTTAAAAATATTGTTTCAATGTCATTATGAACGAGAAAAAAAAAAATTTAAAACAACAAATCATTCTTCTACTGTGCAAGAGATGCTTGTATAAGCCTCTCTGACTCTGAAACAGCATGTTACAATGTTATGAAGAACGAGGTAAAATACAAAAGATAATAACCACTAAAACACTACGCTAGAGTGTTTTAAACGTTTTTTTGAGCTTTAAACGCCTTTCTGAGGTCTCTCATGCTTAACAATTCTGCGTCAATATCAGATGAAATATAGAAAAGTAAAGTTCAAAAACGACAAAACACTCTTTTACTGTGCAAGAAATGCTTGTTTAAGCATTTCTGGCTCTTATAAAGCATTTTGCAATGTCATTATGAACGAAGTCAAAGTAAAGTTTAAAAACACTAAAGCACTCAGAGACTGTGCTTTAAACGTTTGGTTAAGCTACTCTGACGCTTAAAAAGCATGTTCAAGAGTCATTTCGAACGAATTTAGTGATAAGTTTAAAACAACCAAAACCATTTATTACAGTTTATTAAATTCCTGTCTGAGCTTCTCTGACATTAAAAAAAACAATTTCAATTACATTATCAATGAATGCAACTAAACGTTTAAATACACTACAACACTCCTCTAGTGTGCTAGAAAGTGTTGTTTAAGCGTATTTGACTTTGAAACAGCAATCATCCACTGTGCTTGAAATGCTTCTTTAGGCTTTTCTGAAGCTTCAAAAGCATGTAGTTATGACATTATAAACGATCTGTTTCAACGTCATTTTAAACAAATGAAAAGAAAAGATAAAAAATAAAAACCCACAAAAGTACTCCTCAACTTTGCAAAAGATGCATGTTTAACCTTTTCTGACTCTGAGAACGCTTTGGCCAATGTGATAATGAACGAAATAAAAGAAAAGATATTAACTACTGAAACACTCTTTTATTCTGCAAGAAATGCTCTTTAAAGCTTCTCTGGCTCCTAAAAAGCATTCCAACATTCCAACTGTGTGTTTCAAAGGCTCTTCTGTCATGCTTAAAAATACTGTTTTAATGTCATTATGAACGAAAAAAAAAAGTTTTAAAACAACAAATCATTCTTCTACTGTGCAAGAGATGCTTGTATAAGCCTCTCTGACTCTGAAACAGCATGTTACAATGTTATTAAGAACGAGGTAAAATACAAAAGATAATAACCACTAAAACACTACGCTAGAGTGTTTTAAATGTTTTTTTGAGCTTTAAACGCCTTTCTGAGGTCTCTCATGCTTAACAATTTTGCTTCAATATCAGATGAAAGATAGAAAAGTAAAGTTCAAAAACGACAAAACACTCTTTTACTGTGCAAGAAATGCTTGTTTAAGCTTTTCTGGCTCTTATAAAGCATTTTGCAATGTCATTATGAACGAAGTCAAAGTAAAGTTTAAAAACACTAAAGCACTCAGAGACTGTGCTTTAAACGTCTGGTTAAGCTACTCTGACGCTTAAAAAGCATGTTCAAGAGTCATTTTGAACGAATTTAGTGATAAGTTTAAAACAACCAAAACCATTTATTACAGTTTATTAAATTCCTGTCTGAGCTTCTCTGACATTAAAAAAACAATTTCAATTACATTATCAATGAATGCAACTAAACGTTTAAATACACTACAACACTCCTCATATGTGCTAGAAAGTGTTGTTTAAGCGTATTTGACTTTGAAACAGCACTCATCCACTGTGCTTGAAATGCTTCTTTAAGCTTTTCTGAGGCTTCAAAAGCATGTAGTTATGACATTATAAACGATCTGTTTCAACGTCATTTTAAACAAATTAAAAGAAAAGATAAAAAATAAAATCCTACTACTGTGCAACAAATGCATGTTTAAGCTTTTCTGACTCTGAGAATGCTTTGGCCAATGTGATAATGAACGAAATAAAAGAAAAGATATTAACTACTGAAACACTCTTTTATTCTGCAATAAATGCTCTTTAAAGCTTCTCTGGCTCCTAAAAAGCATTCCAACATTCCAACTGTGTGTTTCAAAGGCTCTTCTGTCATGCTTAAAAATATTGTTTCAATGTCATTATGAACGAAGAAAAAAAAAGTTTTAAAACAACAAATCATTCTTCTACTGTGCAAGAGATGCTTGTATAAGCCTCTCTGACTCTGAAACAGCATGTTACAATGTTATTAAGAACGAGGTAAAATACAAAAGATAATAACCACTAAAACAATTCGCTAGAGTGTTTTAAACGTTTCTTTGAGCTTTAAACGCCTTTCTGAGCGTCTCTCATGCTTAACAATTCTGCTTCAATGTCAGATGAAAAATAGAAAAGTAAAAATCAAAAACGACAAAACACTCTTTTACTATGCAAGAAATGCTTGTTTAAGCATTTCTGGCTCTTATAAAGCATTTTGCAATGTCATTATGAACGAAGTCAAAGTAAAGTTTAAAAACACTAAAGCACTCAGAGACTGTGCTTTAAACGTTTGGTTAAGCTACTCTGACGCTTAAAAAGCATGTTAAAGAGTCATTTCGAACGAATTTAGTGATAAGTTTAAAACAACCAAAACCATTTATTACAGTTTATTAAATTCCTGTCTGTGCTTCTCTGACATTAAAAAAACAATTTCAATTACATTATCAATGAATGCAACTAAACGTTTAAATACACTACAACACTACTCTAGTGTGCTAGAAAGTGTTGTTTAAGCGTATTTGACTTTGAAACAGCACTCATCCACTGTGCTTCAAATGCTTCTTTAAGCTTTTCTGAGGCTTCAAAAGCATGTAGTTATGACATTATAAACGATCTGTTTCAACGTCATTTTAAACAAATGAAAAGAAAAGATAAAAAATAAAAACCTACTAAAGTACTCCTCTACTTTGCAAAAAATGCATGTTTAAACCTTTTCTGACTCTGAGAATGCTTTGGCCAATGTGATAATGAACGAAATTAAAGAAAAGATAATAACTACTAAAACACTCTTTTATTCTACAAGAAATGCTCTTTAAAGCTTCTCTGGTTTCTAAAAAGCATTCCAACATTCCAACTGTGCGTTTTAAAGGCTCTTCTGTCATGCTTAAAAATATTGTTTCAATGTCATTATGAACGAGAAAAAAAAAAATTTAAAACAACAAATCATTCTTCTACTGTGCAAGAGATGCTTGTATAAGCCTCTCTGACTCTGAAACAGCATGTTACAATGTTATGAAGAACGAGGTAAAATACAAAAGATAATAACCACTAAAACACTACGCTAGAGTGTTTTAAACGTTTTTTTGAGCTTTAAACGCCTTTCTGAGGTCTCTCATGCTTAACAATTCTGCGTCAATATCAGATGAAATATAGAAAAGTAAAGTTCAAAAACGACAAAACACTCTTTTACTGTGCAAGAAATGCTTGTTTAAGCATTTCTGGCTCTTATAAAGCATTTTGCAATGTCATTATGAACGAAGTCAAAGTAAAGTTTAAAAACACTAAAGCACTCAGAGACTGTGCTTTAAACGTTTGGTTAAGCTACTCTGACGCTTAAAAAGCATGTTCAAGAGTCATTTCGAACGAATTTAGTGATAAGTTTAAAACAACCAAAACCATTTATTACAGTTTATTAAATTCCTGTCTGAGCTTCTCTGACATTAAAAAAAACAATTTCAATTACATTATCAATGAATGCAACTAAACGTTTAAATACACTACAACACTCCTCTAGTGTGCTAGAAAGTGTTGTTTAAGCGTATTTGACTTTGAAACAGCAATCATCCACTGTGCTTGAAATGCTTCTTTAGGCTTTTCTGAAGCTTCAAAAGCATGTAGTTATGACATTATAAACGATCTGTTTCAACGTCATTTTAAACAAATTAAAAGAAAAAAAAAAAAAAAAAAACCTACTACAATACTCCTCTACTGTGCAACAAATGCATGTTTAAGCTTTTCTGACTCTGAGAATGCTTTGGCCAATGTGATAATGAACGAAATAAAAGAAAAGATATTAACTACTGAAACACTCTTTTATTCTGCAAGAAATGCTCTTTAAAGCTTCTCTGGCTCCTAAAAAGCATTCCAACATTCCAACTGTGTGTTTCAAAGGCTCTTCTGTCATGCTTAAAAATATTGTTTTAATGTCATTATGAACGAAAAAAAAAAGTTTTAAAACAACAAATCATTCTTCTACTGTGCAAGAGATGCTTGTATAAGCCTCTCTGACTCTGAAACAGCATGTTACAATGTTATGAAGAACGAGGTAAAATACAAAAGATAATAACCACTAAAACACTACGCTAGAGTGTTTTAAACGTTTTTTTGAGCTTTAAACGCCTTTCTGAGCGTCTCTCATGCTTAACAATTCTGCTTCAATGTCAGATGAAAAATAGAAAAGTAAAAATCAAAAACGACAAAACACTCTTTTACTATGCAAGAAATGCTTGTTTAAGCATTTCTGGCTCTTATAAAGCATTTTGCAATGTCATTATGAACGAAGTCAAAGTAAAGTTTAAAAACACTAAAGCACTCAGAGACTGTGCTTTAAACGTTTGGTTAAGCTACTCTGACGCTTAAAAAGCATGTTAAAGAGTCATTTCGAACGAATTTAGTGATAAGTTTAAAACAACCAAAACCATTTATTACAGTTTATTAAATTCCTGTCTGTGCTTCTCTGACATTAAAAAAACAATTTCAATTACATTATCAATGAATGCAACTAAACGTTTAAATACACTACAACACTACTCTAGTGTGCTAGAAAGTGTTGTTTAAGCGTATTTGACTTTGAAACAGCACTCATCCACTGTGCTTCAAATGCTTCTTTAAGCTTTTCTGAGGCTTCAAAAGCATGTAGTTATGACATTATAAACGATCTGTTTCAACGTCATTTTAAACAAATGAAAAGAAAAGATAAAAAATAAAAACCTACTAAAGTACTCCTCTACTTTGCAAAAAATGCATGTTTAAACCTTTTCTGACTCTGAGAATGCTTTGGCCAATGTGATAATGAACGAAATTAAAGAAAAGATAATAACTACTGAAACACTCTTTTATTCTACAAGAAATGCTCTTTAAAGCTTCTCTGGTTTCTAAAAAGTATTCCAACATTCCAACTGTGCGTTTTAAAGGCTCTTCTGTCATGCTTAAAAATATTGTTTCAATGTCATTATGAAAGAGAAAAAAAAAAATTTAAAACAACAAATCATTCTTCTACTGTGCAAGAGATGCTTGTATAAGCCTCTCTGACTCTGAAACGGCATGTTACAATGTTATTAAGAACTAGGTAAAATACAAAAGATAATAACCACTAAAACACTACGCTAGAGTGTTTTAAACGTTTTTTTGAGCTTTAAACGCCTTTCTGAGGTCTCTCATGCTTAACAATTTTGCTTCAATATCAGATGAAAAATAGAAAAGTAAAGTTCAAAAACGACAAAACACTCTTTTACTGTGCAAGAAATGCTTGTTTAAGCTTTTCTGGCTCTTATAAAGCATTTTGCAATGTCATTATGAACGAAGTCAAAGTAAAGTTTAAAAACACTAAAAAACTCAGAGACTGTGCTTTAAACGTTTGGTTAAGCTACTCTGACGCTTAAAAAGCATGTTCAAGAGTCATTTTGAACGAATTTAGTGATAAGTTTAAAACAACCAAAACCATTTATTACAGTTTATTAAATTCCTGTCTGAGCTTCTCTGACATTAAAAAAACAATTTCAATTACATTATCAATGAATGCAACTAAACGTTTAAATACACTACAACACTCCTCTAGTGTGCTAGAAAGTGTTGTTTAAGCGTATTTGACTTTGAAACAGCACTCATCCACTGTGCTTGAAATGCTTCTTTAAGCTTTTATGAGGCTTCAAAAGCATGTAGTTATGACATTATAAACGATCTGTTTCAATGTCATTTAAAACAAATTAAAAGAAATGGTAAAAAAATAAAAACCTACAAAAGTACTCCTCTACTGTGCAAAAAATGCATGTTTAAGCTTTTCTGACTCTGAGAACGCTTTGGCCAATGTGATAATGAACGAAATAAAAGAAAAGATAATAACTACTGAAACACTCTTTTATTCTGCAAGAAATGCTCTTTAAAACTTCTCTGGCTCCTAAACAGCATTCCAACATTCCAACTGTGTATTTCAAAGGCTCTTCTGTCATGCTTAAAAATATTGTTTCAATGGCATTATGAACGAAGAAAAAAAAAGTTTTAAAACAACAAATCATTCTTCTACTGTGCAAGAGATGCTTGTATAAGCCTCTCTGACTCTGAAACGGCATGTTACAATGTTATTAAGAACTAGGTAAAATACAAAAGATAATAACCACTAAAACACTACGCTAGAGTGTTTTAAACGTTTCTTTGAGCTTTAAACGCGTTTCTGAGCGTCTCTCATGCTTAACAATTCTGCTTCAATATCAGATGAAATATAGAAAAGTAAAGTTCAAAAACGACAAAACACTCTTTTACTGTGCAAGAAATGCTTGTTTAAGCATTTCTGGCTCTTATAAAGCATTTTGCAATGTCATTATGAACGAAGTCAAAGTAAAGTTTAAAAACACTAAAGCACTCAGAGACTGTGCTTTAAACGTTTGGTTAAGCTACTCTGACGCTTAAAAAGCATGTTCAAGAGTCATTTCGAACGAATTTAGTGATAAGTTTAAAACAACCAAAACCATTTATTACAGTTTATTAAATTCCTGTCTGTGCTTCTCTGACATTAAAAAAACAATTTCAATTACATTATCAATGAATGCAACTAAACGTTTAAATACACTACAACACTCCTCTAGTGTGCTAGAAAGTGTTGTTTAAGCGTATTTGACTTTGAAACAGCAATCATCCACTGTGCTTGAAATGCTTCTTTAGGCTTTTCTGAAGCTTCAAAAGCATGTAGTTATGACATTATAAACGATCTGTTTCAACGTCATTTTAAACAAATTAAAAAAAAAAAAAAAAAAAAAAAAACCTACTACAATACTCCTCTACTGTGCAACGAATGCATGTTTAAGCTTTTCTGACTCTGAGAATGCTTTGGCCAATGTGATAATGAACGAAATAAAATAAAAGATAATAACTACTGAAACACTCTTTTATTCTGCAAGAAATGCTCTTTAAAGCTTTTCTGGTTTCTAAAAAGCATTCCAACATTTCAACTGTGTGTTTCAAAGGCTCTTCTGTCATGCTTAAAAATATTGTTTCAATGTCATTATGAACGAAAAAAAAAAAGTTTTAAAACAACAAATCATTCTTCTACTGTGCAAGAGATGCTTGTATAAGCCTCTCTGACTCTGAAACAGCATGTTACAATGTTATGAAGAACGAGGTAAAATACAAAAGATAATAACCACTAAAACACTTTGCTAGAGTGTTTTAAACGTTTCTTTGAGCTTTAAACGCCTTTTCTGAGGGTCTCTCATGCTTAACAATTCTGCTTCAATATCAGATGAAAGATAGAAAAGTAAAGTTCAAAAACGACAAAACACTCTTTTACTGTGCAAGAAATGCTTGTTTAAGCTTTTCTAGCTCTTATAAAGCATTTTGCAATGTCATTATGAACGAAGTCAAAGTAAAGTTTAAAAACACTAAAGCACTCAGAGACTGTGCTTTAAACGTTTGGTTAAGCTACTCTGACGCTTAAAAAGCATGTTCAAGAGTCATTTTGAACGAATTTAGTGATAAGTTTAAAACAACCAAAACCATTTATTACAGTTTATTAAATTCCTGTCTGAGCTTCTCTGACATTAAAAAAACAATTTCAATTACATTATCAATGAATGCAACTAAACGTTTAAATACACTACAACACTCCTCTAGTGTGCTAGAAAGTGTTGTTTAAGCGTATTTGACTTTGAAACAGCACTCATCCACTGTGCTTCAAATGCTTCTTTAAGCTTTTCTGAGGCTTCAAAAGCATGTAGTTATGACATTATAAACGATCTGTTTCAACGTCATTTTAAACAAATTAAAAGAAAAGATAAAAAATAAAATCCTACTACTGTGCAACAAATGCATGTTTAAGCTTTTCTGACTCTGAGAATGCTTTGGCCAATGTGATAATGAACGAAATAAAAGAAAAGATAATAACTACTGAAACACTCTTTTATTCTGCAAGAAATGCTCTTTAAAGCTTCTCTGGCTCCTAAAAAGCATTCCAACATTCCAACTGTGTGTTTCAAAGGCTCTTCTGTCATGCTTAAAAATATTGTTTTAATGTCATTATGAACGAAAAAAAAAAGTTTTAAAACAACAAATCATTCTTCTACTGTGCAAGAGATGCTTGTATAAGCCTCTCTGACTCTGAAACAGCATGTTACAATGTTATGAAGAACGAGGTAAAATACAAAAGATAATAACCACTAAAACACTACGCTAGAGTGTTTTAAACGTTTTTTTGAGCTTTAAACGCCTTTCTGAGGTCTCTCATGCTTAACAATTTTGCTTCAATATCAGATGAAAAATAGAAAAGTAAGGTTCAAAAACGACAAAACACTCTTTTACTGTGCAAGAAATGCTTGTTTAAGCTTTTCTGGCTCTTATAAAGCATTTTGCAATGTCATTATGAACGAAGTCAAAGTAAAGTTTAAAAACACTAAAAAACTCAGAGACTGTGCTTTAAACGTTTGGTTAAGCTACTCTGACGCTTAAAAAGCATGTTCAAGAGTCATTTTGAACGAATTTAGTGATAAGTTTAAAACAACCAAAACCATTTATTACAGTTTATTAAATTCCTGTCTGAGCTTCTCTGACATTAAAAAAACAATTTCAATTACATTATCAATGAATGCAACTAAACGTTTAAATACACTACAACACTCCTCTAGTGTGCTAGAAAGTGTTGTTTAAGCGTATTTGACTTTGAAACAGCACTCATCCACTGTGCTTCAAATGCTTCTTTAAGCTTTTCTGAGGCTTCAAAAGCATGTAGTTATGACATTATAAACGATCTGTTTCAACGTCATTTTAAACAAATGAAAAGAAAAGATAAAAAATAAAAACCCACAAAAGTACTCCTCAACTTTGCAAAAGATGCATGTTTAACCTTTTCTGACTCTGAGAACGCTTTGGCCAATGTGATAATGAACGAAATAAAAGAAAAGATATTAACTACTGAAACACTCTTTTATTCTGCAAGAAATGCTCTTTAAAGCTTCTCTGGCTCCTAAAAAGCATTCCAACATTCCAACTGTGTGTTTCAAAGGCTCTTCTGTCATGCTTAAAAATACTGTTTTAATGTCATTATGAACGAAAAAAAAAAGTTTTAAAACAACAAATCATTCTTCTACTGTGCAAGAGATGCTTGTATAAGCCTCTCTGACTCTGAAACAGCATGTTACAATGTTATTAAGAACGAGGTAAAATACAAAAGATAATAACCACTAAAACACTACGCTAGAGTGTTTTAAATGTTTTTTTGAGCTTTAAACGCCTTTCTGAGGTCTCTCATGCTTAACAATTTTGCTTCAATATCAGATGAAAGATAGAAAAGTAAAGTTCAAAAACGACAAAACACTCTTTTACTGTGCAAGAAATGCTTGTTTAAGCTTTTCTGGCTCTTATAAAGCATTTTGCAATGTCATTATGAACGAAGTCAAAGTAAAGTTTAAAAACACTAAAGCACTCAGAGACTGTGCTTTAAACGTCTGGTTAAGCTACTCTGACGCTTAAAAAGCATGTTCAAGAGTCATTTTGAACGAATTTAGTGATAAGTTTAAAACAACCAAAACCATTTATTACAGTTTATTAAATTCCTGTCTGAGCTTCTCTGACATTAAAAAAACAATTTCAATTACATTATCAATGAATGCAACTAAACGTTTAAATACACTACAACACTCCTCTAGTGTGCTAGAAAGTGTTGTTTAAGCGTATTTGACTTTGAAACAGCACTCATCCACTGTGCTTGAAATGCTTCTTTAAGCTTTTCTGAGGCTTCAAAAGCATGTAGTTATGACATTATAAACGATCTGTTTCAACGTCATTTTAAACAAATGAAAAGAAAAGATAAAAAATAAAAACCCACAAAAGTACTCCTCTACTTTGCAAAAGATGCATGTTTAACCTTTTCTGACTCTGAGAACGCTTTGGCCAATGTGATAATGAACGAAATAAAAGAAAAGATATTAACTACTGAAACACTCTTTTATTCTGCAAGAAATGCTCTTTAAAGCTTCTCTGGCTCCTAAAAAGCATTCCAACATTCCAACTGTGTGTTTCAAAGGCTCTTCTGTCATGCTTAAAAATACTGTTTTAATGTCATTATGAACGAAAAAAAAAAGTTTTAAAACAACAAATCATTCTTCTACTGTGCAAGAGATGCTTGCATAAGCCTCTCTGACTCTGAAACAGCATGTTACAATGTTATTAAGAACGAGGTAAAATACAAAAGATAATAACCACTAAAACACTACGCTAGAGTGTTTTAAATGTTTTTTTGAGCTTTAAACGCCTTTCTGAGGTCTCTCATGCTTAACAATTTTGCTTCAATATCAGATGAAAGATAGAAAAGTAAAGTTCAAAAACGACAAAACACTCTTTTACTGTGCAAGAAATGCTTGTTTAAGCTTTTCTGGCTCTTATAAAGCATTTTGCAATGTCATTATGAACGAAGTCAAAGTAAAGTTTAAAAACACTAAAGCACTCAGAGACTGTGCTTTAAACGTTTGGTTAAGATACTCTGACGCTTAAAAAGCATGTTCAAGAGTCATTTTGAACGAATTTAGTGATAAGTTTAAAACAACCAAAACCATTTATTACAGTTTATTAAATTCCTGTCTGAGCTTCTCTGACATTAAAAAAACAATTTCAATTACATTATCAATGAATGCAACTAAACGTTTAAATACACTACAACACTCCTCTAGTGTGCTAGAAAGTGTTGTTTAAGCGTATTTGACTTTGAAACAGCACTCATCCACTGTGCTTGAAATGCTTCTTTAAGCTTTTCTGAGGCTTCAAAAGCATGTAGTTATGACATTATAAACGATCTGTTTCAACGTCATTTTAAACAAATTAAAAGAAAAGATAAAAAATAAAATCCTACTACTGTGCAACAAATGCATGTTTAAGCTTTTCTGACTCTGAGAATGCTTTGGCCAATGTGATAATGAACGAAATAAAAGAAAAGATATTAACTACTGAAACACTCTTTTATTCTGCAAGAAATGCTCTTTAAAGCTTCTCTGGCTCCTAAAAAGCATTCCAACATTCCAACTGTGTGTTTCAAAGGCTCTTCTGTCATGCTTAAAAATATTGTTTCAATGTCATTATGAACGAAGAAAAAAAAAGTTTTAAAACAACAAATCATTCTTCTACTGTGCAAGAGATGCTTGTATAAGCCTCTCTGACTCTGAAACAGCATGTTACAATGTTATTAAGAACGAGGTAAAATACAAAAGATAATAACCACTAAAACAATTCGCTAGAGTGTTTTAAACGTTTCTTTGAGCTTTAAACGCCTTTCTGAGCGTCTCTCATGCTTAACAATTTTGCTTCAATATCAGATGAAAGATAGAAAAGTAAAGTTCAAAAACGACAAAACACTCTTTTACTGTGCAAGAAATGCTTGTTTAAGCTTTTCTGGATCTTATAAAGCATTTTGCAATGTCATTATGAACGAAGTCAAAGTAAAGTTTAAAAACACTAAAGCACTCAGAGACTGTGCTTTAAACGTTTGGTTAAGCTACTCTGACGCTTAAAAAGCATGTTCAAGAGTCATTTTGAACGAATTTAGTGATAAGTTTAAAACAACCAAAACCATTTATTACAGTTTATTAAATTCCTGTCTGAGCTTCTCTGACATTAAAAAAACAATTTCAATTACATTATCAATGAATGCAACTAAACGTTTAAATACACTACAACACTTCTCTAGTGTGCTAGAAAGTGTTGTTTAAGCGTATTTGACTTTGAAACAGCACTCATCCACTGTGCTTGAAATGCTTCTTTAAGCTTTTCTGAGGCTTCAAAAGCATGTAGTTATGACATTATAAACGATCTGTTTCAACGTCATTTTAAACAAATTAAAAGAAAAGATAAAAAATAAAATCCTACTACTGTGCAACAAATGCATGTTTAAGCTTTTCTGACTCTGAGAATGCTTTGGCCAATGTGATAATGAACGAAATAAAAGAAAAGATATTAACTACTGAAACACTCTTTTATTCTGCAAGAAATGCTCTTTAAAGCTTCTCTGGCTCCTAAAAAGCATTACAACATTCCAACTGTGTGTTTCAAAGGCTCTTCTGTCATGCTTAAAAATATTGTTTTAATGTCATTATGAACGAAAAAAAAAAGTTTTAAAACAACAACCATTCTTCTACTGTGCAACAGATGCTTGTATAAGCCTCTCTGACTCTGAAACAGCATGTTACAATGTTATTAAGAACGAGGTAAAATACAAAAGATAATAACCACTAAAACAATTTGCTAGAGTGTTTTAAACGTTTCTTTGAGCTTTAAACGCCTTTCTGAGCGTCTCTCATGCTTAATAATTCTGCTTCAATGTCAGATGAAATATAAAAAAGTAAGGTTCAAAAACGACAAAACACTCTTTTACTGTGCAAGAAATGCTTGTTTAAGCTTTTCTGGCTCTTATAAAGCATTTTGCAATGTCATTATGAACGAAGTCAAAGTAAAGTTTAAAAACACTAAAGCACTCAGAGACTGTGCTTTAAACGTTTGGTTAAGCTACTCTGACACTTATAAGGCATGTTTAAGAGTCATTTTGAACGAATTTAGTGATAAATTTACAACAACCAAAACCATTTATTACAGTTCATTAAACTCCTGTCTGAGCTTCTCTGACATTAAAAAAACAATTTCATTTACATTATCAATGAATGCAACGAAACGTTTAAATACACTACAACACTACTCTAGTGTGCTAGAAAGTGTTGTTAAAGCGTATTTGACTTTGAAACAGCACTCATCCACTGTGCTTGAAATGCTTCTTTAAGCTTTTCTGAGGCTTCAAAAGCATGTAGTTATGACATTATAAACGATCTGTTTCAACGTCATTTTAAACAAATTAAAAGAAAAGATAAAAAATAAAAACCTACTAAAGTACTCCTCTACTTTGCAAAAAATGCATGTTTAAGCTTTTCTGACTCTGAGAATGCTTTGGCCAATGTGATAATGAACGAAATAAAGGAAAAGATAATAACTACTGAAACACTCTTTTATTCTGCAAGAAATGCTCTTTAAAGCTTCTCTGGCTCCTAAAAAGCATTCCAACATTCCAACTGTGTCTTTCAAAGGCTCTTCTGTCATGCTTAAAAATATTGTTTCAATGTCATTATGAACGAAGAAAAAAAAAGTTTTAAAACAACAAATCATTCTTCTACTGTGCAAGAGATGCTTGTATAAGCCTCTCTGACTCTGAAACAGCATGTTACAATGTTATTAAGAACGAGGTAAAATACAAAAGATAATAACCACTAAAACAATTCGCTAGAGTGTTTTAAACGTTTCTTTGAGCTTTAAACGCCTTTCAGAGCGTCTCTCATGCTTAATAATTCTGCTTCAATGTCAGATGAAATATAGAAAAGTAAGGTTCAAAAACGACAAAACACTCTTTTACTGTGCAAGAAATGCTTGTTTAAGCTTTTCTGGCTCTTATAAAGCATTTTGCAATGTCATTATGAACGAAGTCAAAGTAAAGTTTAAAAACACTAAAGCACTCAGAGACTGTGCTTTAAACGTTTGGTTAAGCTACTCTGACACTTAAAAGGCATGTTTAAGAGTCATTTTGAACGAATTTAGTGATAAATTTACAACAACCAAAACCATTTATTACAGTTCATTAAACTCCTGTCTGAGCTTCTCTGACATTAAAAAAACAATTTCAATTACATTATCAATGAATGCAACGAAACGTTTAAATACACTACAACACTCCTCTAGTGTGCTAGAAAGTGTTGTTTAAGCGTATTTGACTTTGAAACAGCACTCATCCACTGTGCTTGAAATGCTTCTTTAAGCTTTTCTGAGGCTTCAAAAGCATGTAGTTATGACATTATAAACGATCTGTTTCAACGTCATTTTAAACAAATTAAAAGAAAAGATAAAAAATAAAAACCTACTAAAGTACTCCTCTACTTTGCAAAAAATGCATGTTTAAGCTTTTCTGACTCTGAGAATGCTTTGGCCAATGTGATAATGAACGAAATAAAGGAAAAGATAATAACTACTGAAACACTCTTTTATTCTGCAAGAAATGCTCTTTAAAGCTTCTCTGGCTCCTAAAAAGCATTCCAACATTCCAACTGTGTCTTTCAAAGGCTCTTCTGTCATGCTTAAAAATATTGTTTCAATGTCATTATGAACGAAGAAAAAAAAAGTTTTAAAACAACAAATCATTCTTCTACTGTGCAAGAGATGCTTGTATAAGCCTCTCTGACTCTGAAACAGCATGTTACAATGTTATTAAGAACGAGGTAAAATACAAAAGATAATAACCACTAAAACAATTCGCTAGAGTGTTTTAAACGTTTCTTTGAGCTTTAAACGCCTTTCAGAGCGTCTCTCATGCTTAATAATTCTGCTTCAATGTCAGATGAAATATAGAAAAGTAAGGTTCAAAAACGACAAAACACTCTTTTACTGTGCAAGAAATGCTTGTTTAAGCTTTTCTGGCTCTTATAAAGCATTTTGCAATGTCATTATGAACGAAGTCAAAGTAAAGTTTAAAAGCACTAAAGCACTCAGAGACTGTGCTTTAAACGTTTGGTTAAGCTACTCTGACACTTAAAAGGCATGTTTAAGAGTCATTTTGAACGAACTTAGTGATAAATTTACAACAACCAAAACCATTTATTACAGTTCATTAAACTCCTGTCTGAGCTTCTCTGACATTAAAAAAACAATTTCAATTACATTATCAATGAATGCAACTAAACGTTTAAATACACTACAACACTCCTCTAGTGTGCTAGAAAGTGTTGTTTAAGCGTATTTGACTTTGAAACAGCACTCATCCACTGTGCTTGAAATGCTTCTTTAAGCTTTTCTGAGGCTTCAAAAGCATGTAGTTATGACATTATAAACGATCTGTTTCAACGTCATTTTAAACAAATTAAAAGAAAAGATAAAAAATAAAAACCTACTAAAGTACTCCTCTACTGTGCAACAAATGCATGTTTAAGCTCTTCTGACTCTGAGAATGCTTTGGCCAATGGGATAATGAACGAAATAAAAGAAAAGATAATAACTACTAAAACACTCTTTTATTCTGCAAGAAAGGCTCTTTAAAGCTTCTCTGGCTCCTAAAAAGCATTCCAACATTCCAACTGTGTGTTTCAAAGGCTCTTCTGTCATGCTTAAAAATATTGTTTCAATGTCATTATGAACGAAGAAAAAAAAAGTTTTAAAACAACAAATCATTCTTCTACTGTGCAAGAGATGCTTGTATAAGCCTCTCTGACTCTGAAACAGCATGTTACAATGTTATTAAGAACGAGGTAAAATACAAAAGATAATAACCACTAAAACAATTTGCTAGAGTGTTTTAAACGTTTCTTTGAGCTTTAAACGCCTTTCTGAGCGTCTCTCATGCTTAATAATTCTGCTTCAATGTCAGATGAAATATAGAAAAGTAAGGTTCAAAAACGACAAAACACTCTTTTACTGTGCAAGAAATGCTTGTTTAAGCTTTTCTGGCTCTTATAAAGCATTTTGCAATGTCATTATGAACGAAGTCAAAGTAAAGTTTAAAAACACTAAAGCACTCAGAGACTGTGCTTTAAACGTCTGGTTAAGCTACTCTGACGCTTAAAAGGCATGTTCAAGAGTCATTTTGAACGAATTTAGTGATAAGTTTAAAACAACCAAAACCATTTATTACAGTTCATTAAACTCCTGTCTGAGCTTCTCTGACATTAAAAAAACAATTTCATTTACATTATCAATGAATGCAACGAAACGTTTAAATACACTACAACACTCCTCTAGTGTGCTAGAAAGTGTTGTTAAAGCGTATTTGACTTTGAAACAGCACTCATCCACTGTGCTTGAAATGCTTCTTTAAGCTTTTCTGAGGCTTCAAAAGCATGTAGTTATGACATTATAAACGATCTGTTTCAACGTCATTTTAAACAAATTAAAAGAAAAGATAAAAAATAAAAACCTACTAAAGTACTCCTCTACTTTGCAAAAAATGCATGTTTAAGCTTTTCTGACTCTGAGAATGCTTTGGCCAATGTGATAATGAACGAAATAAAGGAAAAGATAATAACTACTGAAACACTCTTTTATTCTGCAAGAAAAGCTCTTTAAAGCTTCTCTGGCTCTTAAAAAGCATTCCAACATTCCAACTGTGTGTTTCAAAGGCTCTTCTGTCATGCTTAAAAATATTGTTTCAATGTCATTATGAACGAAGAAAAAAAAAGTTTTAAAACAACAAATCATTCTTCTACTGTGCAAGAGATGCTTGTATAAGCCTCTCTGACTCTGAAACAGCATGTTACAATGTTATTAAGAACGAGGTAAAATACAAAAGATAATAACCACTAAAACAATTTGCTAGAGTGTTTTAAACGTTTCTTTGAGCTTTAAACGCCTTTCTGAGCGTCTCTCATGCTTAATAATTCTGCTTCAATGTCAGATGAAATATAGAAAAGTAAGGTTCAAAAACGACAAAACACTCTTTTACTGTGCAAGAAATGCTTGTTTAAGCTTTTCTGGCTCTTATAAAGCATTTTGCAATGTCATTATGAACGAAGTCAAAGTAAAGTTTAAAAACACTAAAGCACTCAGAGACTGTGCTTTAAACGTCTGGTTAAGCTACTCTGACGCTTAAAAGGCATGTTCAAGAGTCATTTTGAACGAATTTAGTGATAAGTTTAAAACAACCAAAACTATTTATTACAGTTCATTAAACTCCTGTCTGAGCTTCTCTGACATTAAAAAAACAATTTCATTTACATTATCAATGAATGCAACGAAACGTTTAAATACACTACAACACTCCTCTAGTGTGCTAGAAAGTGTTGTTTAAGCGTATTTGACTTTGAAACAGCACTCATCCACTGTGCTTCAAATGCTTCTTTAAGCTTTTCTGAGGCTTCAAAAGCAGGAAGTTATGACATTATAAACGATCTGTTTCAACGTCATTTTAAACAAATTAAAAGAAAAGATAAAAAATAAAAACCTACTAAAATACTCCTCTACTGTGCAACAAATGCATGTTTAAGCTTTTCTGACTCTGAGAATGCTTTGGCCAATGTGATAATGAACGAAATAAAAGAAAAGATAATAACTACTGAAACACTCTTTTATTCTGCAAGAAATGCTCTTTAAAGCTTCTCTGGCTCCTAAAAAGCATTCCAACATTCCAACTGTGTGTTTCAAAGGCTCTTCTGTCATGCTTAAAAATATTGTTTTAATGTCATTATGAACGAAAAAAAAAAGTTTTAAAACAACAAATCATTCTTCTACTGTGCAAGAGATGCTTGTATAAGCCTCTCTGACTCTGAAACAGCATGTTACAATGTTATGAAGAACGAGGTAAAATACAAAAGATAATAACCACTAAAACACTTTGCTACAGTGTTTTAAACGCTTTTTTGAGCTTTAAACGCCTTTTCTCAGCGTCTCTCATGCTTAACAATTCTGCTTCAATGTCAGATGAAAAATAGAAAAGTAAAAATCAAAAACGACAAAACACTCTTTTACTGTGCAAGAAATGCTTGTTTAAGCTTTTCTGGCTCTTATAAAGCATTTTGCAATGTCATTATGAACGAAGTCAAAGTAAAGTTTAAAAACACTAATGCACTCAGAGACTGTGCTTTAAACGTTTGGTTAAGCTACGCTGACGCTTAAAAAGCATGTTCAAGAGTCATTTCGAACGAATTTAGTGACAAGTTTAAAACAACCAAAACCATTTATTACAGTTTATTAAATTCCTGTCTGAGCTTCTCTGACATTAAAAAAACAATTTCAATTACATTATCAATGAATGCAACTAAACGTTTAAATACACTACAACACTCCTCTAGTGTGCTAGAAAGTGTTGTTTAAGCGTATTTGACTTTGAAACAGCACTCATCCACTGTGCTTGAAATGCTTCTTTAAGCTTTTCTGAGGCTTCAAAAGCATGTAGTTATGACATTATAAACGATCTGTTTCAACGT
The DNA here is from genome assembly GCF_030014385.1 of Trichomycterus rosablanca. NCBI lineage: Eukaryota > Metazoa > Chordata > Actinopteri > Siluriformes > Trichomycteridae > Trichomycterus > Trichomycterus rosablanca. The sequence continues at coordinate 34,840 of NW_026947085.1, read as the reverse complement.
CATTTTAAACAAATTAAAAGAAAAGATAAAAAATAAAAACCTACAAAAGTACTCCTCTACTTTGCAAAAGATGCATGTTTAACCTTTTCTGACTCTGAGAACGCTTTGGCCAATGTGATAATGAACGAAATAAAAGAAAAGATATTAACTACTGAAACACTCTTTTATTCTGCAAGAAATGCTCTTTAAAGCTTCTCTGGCTCCTAAAAAGCATTCCAACATTCCAACTGTGTGTTTCAAAGGCTCTTCTGTCATGCTTAAAAATACTGTTTTAATGTCATTATGAACGAAAAAAAAAGTTTTAAAACAACAAATCATTCTTCTACTGTGCAAGAGATGCTTGTATAAGCCTCTCTGACTCTGAAACAGCATGTTATTAAGAACGAGGTAAAATACAAAAGATAATAACCACTAAAACACTTTGCTAGAGTGTTTTAAACGTTTCTTTGAGCTTTAAACGCCTTTCTGAGGTCTCTCATGCTTAACAATTTTGCTTCAATATCAGATGAAAGATAGAAAAGTAAAGTTCAAAAACGACAAAACACTCTTTTACTGTGCAAGAAATGCTTGTTTAAGCTTTTCTGGCTCTTATAAAGCATTTTGCAATGTCATTATGAACGAAGTCAAAGTAAAGTTTAAAAACACTAAAGCACTCAGAGACTGTGCTTTAAACGTTTGGCTAAGCTACTCTGACGCTTAAAAAGCATGTTCAAGAGTCATTTTGAACGAATTTAGTGATAAGTTTAAAACAACCAAAACCATTTATTACAGTTTATTAAATTCCTGTCTGAGCTTCTCTGACATTAAAAAAACAATTTCAATTACATTATCAATGAATGCAACTAAACGTTTAAATACACTACAACACTCCTCTAGTGTGCTAGAAAGTGTTGTTTAAGCGTATTTGACTTTGAAACAGCACTCATCCACTGTGCTTCAAATGCTTCTTTAAGCTTTTCTGAGGCTTCAAAAGCATGTAGTTATGACATTATAAACGATCTGTTTCAACGTCATTTTAAACAAATTAAAAGAAAAGATAAAAAATAAAATCCTACTACTGTGCAACAAACGCATGTTTAAGCTTTTCTGACTCTGAGAATGCTTTGGCCAATGTGATAATGAACGAAATAAAAGAAAAGATATTAACTACTGAAACACTCTTTTATTCTGCAAGAAATGCTCTTTAAAGCTTCTCTGGCTCCTAAAAAGCATTCCAACATTCCAACTGTGTGTTTCAAAGGCTCTTCTGTCATGCTTAAAAATATTGTTTTAATGTCATTATGAACGAAAAAAAAAAGTTTTAAAACAACAAATCATTCTTCTACTGTGCAAGAGATGCTTGTATAAGCCTTTCTGACTCTGAAACAGCATGTTACAATGTTATGAAGAACGAGGTAAAATACAAAAGATAATAACCACTAAAACACTACGCTAGAGTGTTTTAAACGTTTTTTTGAGCTTTAAACGCCTTTCTGAGGTCTCTCATGCTTAACAATTTTGCTTCAATATCAGATGAAAAATAGAAAAGTAAAGTTCAAAAACGACAAAACACTCTTTTACTGTGCAAGAAATGCTTGTTTAAGCTTTTCTGGCTCTTATAAAGCATTTTGCAATGTCATTATGAACGAAGTCAAAGTAAAGTTTAAAAACACTAAAGCACTCAGAAACTGTGCTTTAAACGTTTGGTTAAGCTACTCTGACGCTTAAAAAGCATGTTCAAGAGTCATTTTGAACGAATTTAGTGATAAGTTTAAAACAACCAAAACCATTTATTACAGTTTATTAAATTCCTGTCTGAGCTTCTCTGACATTAAAAAAACAATTTCAATTACATTATCAATGAATGCAACTAAACGTTTAAATACACTACAACACTCCTCTAGTGTGCTAGAAAGTGTTGTTTAAGCGTATTTGACTTTGAAACAGCACTCATCCACTGTGCTTGAAATGCTTCTTTAAGCTTTTCTGAGGCTTCAAAAGCATGTAGTTATGACATTATAAACGATCTGTTTCAACGTCATTTTAAACAAATTAAAAGAAAAGATAAAAAATAAAATCCTACTACTGTGCAACAAACGCATGTTTAAGCTTTTCTGACTCTGAGAATGCTTTGGCCAATGTGATAATGAACGAAATAAAAGAAAAGATATTAACTACTGAAACACTCTTTTATTCTGCAAGAAATGCTCTTTAAAGCTTTTCTGGTTTCTAAAAAGCATTCCAACATTTCAACTGTGTGTTTCAAAGGCTCTTCTTTCATGCTTAAAAATATTGTTTCAATGTCATTATGAACGAAAAAAAAAAAGTTTTAAAAGAACAAATCATTTTTCTACTGTGCAAGAGATGCTTGTATAAGCCTCTCTGACTATGAAACAGCATGTTACAATGTTATTAAGAACGAGGTAAAATACAAAAGATAATAACCACTAAAACACTACGCTAGAGTGTTTTAAACGTTTCTTTGAGCTTTAAACGCCTTTCTGAGCGTCTCTCATGCTTAATAATTCTGATTCAATGTCAGATGAAAGATAGAAAAGTAAGGTTCAAAAGCTACAAAACACTCTTTTGCTGTGCAAGAAATGCTTGTTTAAGCTTTTCTGGCTCTTATAAAGCATTTTGCAATGTCATTATGAACGAAATCAAAGTAAAGTTTAAAAACACTAAAGCACTCAGAGACTGTGCTTTAAACGTTTGGTTAAGCTACTCTGACGCTTAAAAAGCATGTTCAAGAGTCATTTCGAACGAATTTAGTGACAAGTTTAAAACAACCAAAACCATTTATTACAGTTTATTAAATTCCTGTCTGTGCTTCTCTGACATTAAAAAAACAATTTCAATTACATTATCAATGAATGCAACTAAACGTTTAAATACACTACAACACTGCTCTAGTGTGCTTGAAAGTGTTGTTTAAGCGTATTTGACTTTGAAACAGCACTCATCCACTGTGCTTCAAATGCTTCTTTAAGCTTATCTGAGGCTTCAAAAGCATGTAGTTATGACATTATAAACGATCTGTTTTAATGTCATTTTAAACAAATTAAAAGAAAAGATAAAAAATAAAAACCTACTAAAGTACTCCTCTACTGTGCAAAAAATGCATGTTTGAGCTTTTCTGACTCTGAGAATGCTTTGGCCAATGTGATAATAAACATAATTGAAGAAAAGATAATAACTACTGAAACACTCTTTTATTCTGCAAGAAATGCTCTTTAAAGCTTTTCTGGTTTCTAAAAAGCATTCCAATATTTCAACTGTGTGTTTCAAAGGCTCTTCTGTCATGCTTAAAAATATTGTTTCAATGTCATTATGAACGAAAAAAAAAAAGTTTTAAAACAACAAATCATTCTTCTACTGTGCAAGAGATCCTTGTATAAGCCTCTCTGACTCTGAAACAGCATGTTACAATGTTATTAAGAACGAGGTAAAATACAAAAGATAATAACCACTAAAACACTAACGCTAGAGTGTTTTAAACGTTTCTTTGAGCTTTAAACGCCTTTCTGAGCGTCTCTCATGCTTACCAATTCTGCTTCAATATCAGATGAAAGATAGAGAAGTAAAGTTCAAAAACGACAAAACACTCTTTTACTGTGCAAGAAATGCTTGTTTATGCTTGTTTAAGCATTTCTGGCTCTTATAAAGCATTTTGCAATGTCATTATGAACGAAGTCAAAGTAAAGTTTAAAAACACTAAAACACTCAGAGACTGTGCTTTAAACGTTTGGTTAAGCTACTCTGACGCTTAAAAAGCATGTTCAAGAGTCATTTTGAACGAATTTAGTGATAAGTTTAAAACAACCAAAACCATTTATTACAGTTTATTAAATTCCTGTCTGAGCTTCTCTGACATTAAAAAAAACAATTTCAATTACATTATCAATGAATGCATCGAAATGTTTAAATACACTACAACACTCCTCTAGTGTGCTTGAAAGTGTTGTTTAAGCGTATTTGACTTTGAAACAGCACTCATCCACTGTGCTTCAAATGCTTCTTTAAGCTTTTCTGAGGCTTCAAAAGCATGTAGTTATGACATTATAAACGATCTGTTTCAACGTCATTTTAAACAAATGAAAAGAAAAGATAAAAAATAAAAACCTACTACAATACTCCTCTACTGTGCAACAAATGCATGTTTAAGCTTTTCTGACTCTGAGAATGCTTTGGCCAATGTGATAATAAACATAATTGAAGAAAAGATAATAACTACTGAAACACTCTTTTATTCTGCAAGAAATGCTCTTTAAAGCTTTTCTGGTTTCTAAAAAGCATTCCAACATTTCAACTGTGTGTTTCAAAGGCTCTTCTGTCATGCTTAAAAATATTGTTTCAATGTCATTATGAACGAAAAAAAAAAAGTTTTAAAAGAACAAATCATTTTTCTACTGTGCAAGAGATGCTTGTATAAGCCTCTCTGACTCTGAATCAGCATGTTACAATGTTATGAAGAACGAGTTAAAATACAAAAGATAATAACCACTAAAACACTTTGCTACAGTGTTTTAAACGTTTCTTTGAGCTTTAAACGCCTTTTCTCAGCGTCTCTCATGCTTAACAATTCTGCTTCAATGTCAGATGAAAAATAGAAAAGTAAAAATCAAAAACGACAAAACACTCTTTTACTGTGCAAGAAATGCTTGTTTAAGCTTTTCTGGCTCTTATAAAGCATTTTGCAATGTCATTATGAACGAAGTCAAAGTAAAGTTTAAAAACAATAATGCACTCAGAGACTGTGCTTTAAACGTTTGGTTAAGCTACTCTGACGCTTAAAAAGCATGTTCAAGAGTCATTTCGAACGAATTTAGTGACAAGTTTAAAACAACCAAAACCATTTATTACAGTTTATTAAATTCCTGTCTGAGCTTCTCTGACATTAAAAAAACAATTTCAATTACATTATCAATGAATGCAACTAAACGTTTAAATACACTACAACACTCCTCTAGTGTGCTAGAAAGTGTTGTTTAAGCGTATTTGACTTTGAAACAGCACTCATCCACTGTGCTTGAAATGCTTCTTTAAGCTTTTCTGAGGCTTCAAAAGCATGTAGTTATGACATTATAAACGATCTGTTTCAACGTCATTTTAAACAAATTAAAAGAAAAGATAAAAAATAAAAACCTACAAAAGTACTCCTCTACTTTGCAAAAGATGCATGTTTAACCTTTTCTGACTCTGAGAACGCTTTGGCCAATGTGATAATGAACGAAATAAAAGAAAAGATATTAACTACTGAAACACTCTTTTATTCTGCAAGAAATGCTCTTTAAAGCTTCTCTGGCTCCTAAAAAGTATTCCAACATTCCAACTGTGTGTTTCAAAGGCTCTTCTGTCATGCTTAAAAATGTTGTTTCAATGTCATTATGAACGAAAAATAAAAAAGTTTTAAAACAACAAATAATTCTTCTACTGTGCAAGAGATGCTTGTATAAGCCTCTCTGACTCTGAAACAGCATGTTACAATGTTATTAAGAACGAGGTAAAATACAAAAGATAATAACCACTAAAACACTACGCTAGAGTGTTTTAAACGTTTCTTTGAGCATTAAACGCCTTTTCTCAGCTTCTCTCATGCCTAACAATTCTGCTTTAATGTCAGATGAAAGAAAGAAAAGAAAAGTTCAAAAACGACAAAACACTCTTTTACTGTGCAAGAAATGCTTGTTTAAGCTTTTCTGGCTCTTATAAAGCATTTGCAATGTCATTATGAACGAAGTCAAAGTAAAGTTTAAAAGCACTAATGCACTCAGAGACTGTGCTTTAAACGTTTGGTTAAGCTTCTCTGACACTTAAAAGGTATGTTCAAGAGTCATTTTGAACGAATTTAGTGATAAGTTTAAAACAACCAAAACCATTTATTACAGTTTATTAAATTCCTGTCTGAGCTTCTCTGACATTAAAAAAACAATTTCAATTACATGATCAATGAATGCAACTAAACGTTTAAATACACTACAACACTCCTCTAGTGTGCTAGAAAGTGTTGTTTAAGCTTATTTGACGTTGAAACAGCACTCATCCACTGTGCTTCAAATGCTTCTTTAAGCTTTTCTGAGGCTTCAAAAGCATGTAGTTATGACATTATAAACGATCTGTTTCAACGTCATTTTAAACAAATGAAAAGTAAAGATAAAAAATAAAAACCTACTAAAGTACTCCTCTACTTTGCAAAAAATGCATGTTTAACCTTTTCTGACTCTGAGAATGCTTTGGCCAATGTGATAATGAACGAAACTAAAGAAAAGATAATAACTACTGAAACACTCTTTTATTCTGCAAGAAATGCTCTTTAAACCTTCTCTGGTTTCTAAAAAGCATTCTAACATTTCAACTGTGTGTTTCAAAGGCTCTTCTGTCATGCTTAAAAATATTGTTTCAATGTCATTATGAACGAAAAAAAAAAAAGTTTTAAAACAACAAATAATTCTTCTACTGTGCAAGAGATGCTTGTATAAGCCTCTCTGACTATGAAACAGCATGTTACAATGTTATGAAGAACAAAGTAAAATACAAAAGATAATAACCACTAAAACACTTTGCTAGAGTGTTTTAAACGTTTCTTTGAGCTTTAAACGCCTTTCAGAGCGTCTCTCATGCTTAACAATTCTGCTTCAATATCAGATGAAAGATAGAGAAGTAAAGTTCAAAAACGACAAAACACTCTTTTACTGTGCAAGAAATGCTTGTTTAAGCATTTCTGGCTCTTATAAAGCATTTTGCAATGTCATTATGAACGAAGTCAAAGTAAAGTTTAAAAACACTAAAACACTCAGAGACTGTGCTTTAAACGTTTGGTTAAGCTACTCTGACGCTTAAAAAGCATGTTCAAGAGTCATTTTGAACGAATTTAGTGATAAGTTTAAAACAACCAAAACCATTTATAACAGTTTATTAAACTCCTGTCTGAGCTTCTCTGACATTAAAAAAACAATTTCAATTACATTATCAATGAATGCAACTAAACGCAACTAAACGTTACATTCATTGACTTAATACACTACTACACTCCTCTAGTGTGCTAGAAAGTGTTGTTTAAGCGTTTTTGACTTTGAAACAGCACTCATCCACTGTGCTTGAAATGCTTCTTTAAGCTTTTCTGAGGCTTCAAAAGCATGTAGTTATGACATTATAAACGATCTGTTTCAACGTCATTTTAAACAAATGAAAAGAAAAGATAAAAAATAAAAACCTACTAAAGTACTCCTCTACTGTGCAAGAAATGCATGTTTAACCTTTTCTGACTCTGAGAATGCTTTGGCCAATGTGATAATGAACGAAATAAAAGAAAAGATAATAACTACTGAAACACTCTTTTATTCTGCAAGAAATGCTCTTTAAAGCTTTTCTGGTTTCTAAAAAGCATTCCAACATTTTAACTGTGTGTTTCAAAGGCTCTTCTGTCATGCTTAAAAATATTGTTTCAATGTCATTATGAACGAAAAAAAAAAAAGTTTTAAAACAACAAATCATTCTTCTACTGTGCAAGAGATGCTTGTATAATCCTCTCTGACTCTGAAACAGCATGTTACAATGTTATGAAGAACGAAGTAAAATACAAAAGATAATAACCACTAAAACACTACGCTAGAGTGTTTTAAACGTTTCTTTGAGCTTTAAACGCCTTTCTGAGCGTCTCTCATGCTTAATAATTCTGATTCAATGTCAGATGAAAGATAGAAAAGTAAAGTTCAAAAGCTACAAAACACTCTTTTACTGTGCAAGAAATGCTTGTTTAAGCATTTCTGGCTCTTATAAAGCATTTTGCAATGTCATTATGAACGAAGTCAAAGTAAAGTTTAAAAACACTAAAACACTCAGAAACTGTGCTTTAAACGTTTGGTTAAGCTACTCTGACGCTTAAAAAGCATGTTCAAGAGTCATTTTGAACGAATTTAGTGATAAGTTTAAAACAACCAAAACCATTTATAACAGTTTATTAAACTCCTGTCTGAGCTTCTCTGACATTAAAAAAACAATTTCAATTACATTATCAATGAATGCAACTAAACGCAACTAAACGTTACATTCATTGACTTAATACACTACTACACTCCTCTAGTGTGCTAGAAAGTGTTGTTTAAGCGTTTTTGACTTTGAAACAGCACTCATCCACTGTGCTTGAAATGCTTCTTTAAGCTTTTCTGAGGCTTCAAAAGCATGTAGTTATGACATTATAAACGATCTGTTTCAACGTCATTTTAAACAAATGAAAAGAAAAGATAAAAAATAAAAACCTACTAAAGTACTCCTCTACTTTGCAAGAAATGCATGTTTAACCTTTTCTGACTCTGAGAATGCTTTGGCCAATGTGATAATGAACGAAATAAAAGAAAAGATAATAACTACTGAAACACTCTTTTATTCTGCAAGAAATGCTCTTTAAAGCTTTTCTGGTTTCTAAAAAGCATTCCAACATTTTAACTGTGTGTTTCAAAGGCTCTTCTGTCATGCTTAAAAATATTGTTTCAATGTCATTATGAACGAAAAAAAAAAAAGTTTTAAAACAACAAATCATTCTTCTACTGTGCAAGAGATGCTTGTATAATCCTCTCTGACTCTGAAACAGCATGTTACAATGTTATGAAGAACGAAGTAAAATACAAAAGATAATAACCACTAAAACACTACGCTAAAGTGTTTTAAACGTTTCTTTGAGCTTTAAACGCCTTTCTGAGCGTCTCTCATGCTTAATAATTCTGATTCAATGTCAGATGAAAGATAGAAAAGTAAAGTTCAAAAGCTACAAAACACTCTTTTACTGTGCAAGAAATGCTTGTTTAAGCTTTTCTGGCTCTTATAAAGCATTTTGCAAAGTCATTATAAACGAAGTCAAAGTAAAGTTTAAAAACACTAAAGCACTCAGAGACTGTGCTTTAAACGTCTGGTTAAGCTACTCTGACGCTTAAAAGGCATGTTCAAGAGTCATTTTGAACGAATTTAGTGATAAGTTTAAAACAACCAAAACCATTCATTACAGTTCATTAAACTCCTGTCTGAGCTTCTCTGACATTAAAAAAACAATTTCATTTACATTATCAATGAATGCAACTAAACGTTTAAATACACTACAACACTACTCTAGTGTGCTAGAAAGTGTTGTTTAAGCGTATTTGACTTTGAAACAGCACTCATCCACTGTGCTTCAAATGCTTCTTTAAGCTTTTCTGAGGTTTCAAAAGCATGTAGTTATGACATTATAAACGATCTGTTTCAAAGCCATTTTAAACAAATGAAAAGAAAAGATAAAAAATAAAAACCTACTAAAGTACTCCTCTACTGTGCAAAAAAAATGCATGTTTAAGCTTTTCTGACTCTGAGAATGCTTTGGCCAATGTGATAATGAACGAAATAAAAGAAAAGATAATAACTACTGAAACACTCTTTTATTCTGCAAGAAATGCTCTTTAAAGCTTCTCTGGTTTCTAAAAAGCATTCCAACATTCCAACTGTGTGTTTCAAAGGCTCTTCTGTCATGCTTAAAAATATTGTTTCAATGTCATTATGAACGAAAAAAAAAAGTTTTAAAACAACAAATCATTCTACTTCTACTGTGCAAGAGATGCTTGTATAAGCCTCTCTGACTCTGAAACAGCATGTTACAATGTTATTAAGAACGAGGTAAAATACAAAAGATAATAACCACTAAAACACTAACGCTAGAGTGTTTTAAACGTTTCTTTGAGCTTTAAACGCCTTTCTGAGCGTCTCTCATGCTTAACAATTCTGCTTCAATATCAGATGAAAGATAGAGAAGTAAAGTTCAAAAACGACAAAACACTCTTTTACTGTGCAAGAAATGCTTGTTTAAGCATTTCTGGCTCTTATAAAGCATTTTGCAATATCATTATGAACGAAGTCAAAGTAAAGTTTAAAAACACTAAAACACTCAGAGACTGTGCTTTAAACGTTTGGTTAAGCTACTCTGACGCTTAAAAAGCATGTTCAAGAGTCATTTTGAACGAATTTAGTGATAAGTTTAAAACAACCAAAACCATTTATTACAGTTTATTAAATTCCTGTCTGAGCTTCTCTGACATTAAAAAAAACAATTTCAATTACATTATCAATGAATGCAACTAAACGTTTAAATACACTACAACACTCCTCTAGTGTGCTAGAAAGTGTTGTTTAAGCGTATTTGACTTTGAAACAGCAATCATCCACTGTGCTTGAAATGCTTCTTTAGGCTTTTCTGAAGCTTCAAAAGCATGTAGTTATGACATTATAAACGATCTGTTTCAACGTCATTTTAAACAAATTAAAAGAAAAGAAAAAAAAAAAAAACCTACTACAATACTCCTCTACTGTGCAACAAATGCATGTTTAAGCTTTTCTGACTCTGAGAATGCTTTGGCCAATGTGATAATAAACATAATTGAAGAAAAGATAATAACTACTGAAACACTCTTTTATTCTGCAAGAAATGCTCTTTAAAGCTTTTCTGGTTTCTAAAAAGCATTCCAACATTTCAACTGTGTGTTTCAAAGGCTCTTCTGTCATGCTTAAAAATATTGTTTCAATGTCATTATGAACGAAAAAAAAAAAGTTTTAAAACAACAAATCATTTTTCTACTGTGCAAGAGATGCTTGTATAAGCCTCTCTGACTATGAAACAGCATGTTACAATGTTATTAAGAACGAGTTAAAATACAAAAGATAATAACCACTAAAACACTACGCTAGAGTGTTTTAAACGTTTCTTTGAGCTTTAAACGCCTTTCTGAGCGTCTCTCATGCTTAATAATTCTGATTCAATGTCAGATGAAAGATAGAAAAGTAAGGTTCAAAAGCTACAAAACACTCTTTTGCTGTGCAAGAAATGCTTGTTTAAGCTTTTCTGGCTCTTATAAAGCATTTTGCAATGTCATTATGAACGAAATCAAAGTAAAGTTTAAAAACACTAAAGCACTCAGAGACTGTGCTTTAAACGTTTGGTTAAGCTACTCTGACGCTTAAAAAGCATGTTCAAGAGTCATTTCGAACGAATTTAGTGACAAGTTTAAAACAACCAAAACCATTTATTACAGTTTATTAAATTCCTGTCTGAGCTTCTCTGACATTAAAAAAACAATTTCAATTACATTATCAATGAATGCAACTAAACGTTTAAATACACTACAACACTCCTCTAGTGTGCTAGAAAGTGTTGTTTAAGCGTATTTGACTTTGAAACAGCACTCATCCACTGTGCTTGAAATGCTTCTTTAAGCTTTTATGAGGCTTCAAAAGCATGTAGTTATGACATTATAAACGATCTGTTTCAATGTCATTTAAAACAAATTAAAAGAAATGGTAAAAAATAAAAACCTACAAAAGTACTCCTCTACTGTGCAAAAAATGCATGTTTAAGCTTTTCTGACTCTGAGAACGCTTTGGCCAATGTGATAATGAACGAAATAAAAGAAAAGATAATAACTACTGAAACACTCTTTTATTCTGCAAGAAATGCTCTTTAAAGCTTTTCTGGTTTCTAAAAAGCATTCCAACATTTCAACTGTGTGTTTCAAAGGCTCTTCTGTTAAAAACAAGTAAACAAACTTTACTTTTCTATCTTTCATCTGATATTGAAGCAGAATTGTTAAGCATGAGAGACGCTCAGAAAAGGCGTTTAAAGCTCAAAGAAACGTTTAAAACACTCTAGCAAAGTGTTTTAGTGGTTATTATCTTTTGTATTTTACCTCGTTCTTAATAATATTGTAACATGCTGTTTCAGAGTCAGAGAGGCTTATACAAGCATCTCTTGCACAGTAGAAGAATGATTTGTTGTTTTAAAACTTTTTTTTTCTCGTTCATAATGACATTGAAACAATATTTCAATTACATTATCAATGAATGCAACTAAACGTTTAAATACACTACAACACTCCTCTAGTGTGCTAGAAAGTGTTGTTTAAGCGTATTTGACTTTGAAACAGCACTCATCCACTGTGCTTCAAATGCTTCTTTAGGCTTTTCTGAGGCTTCAAAAGCATGTAGTTATGACATTATAAACGATCTGTTTTAATGTCATTTTAAACAAATTAAAAGAAAAGATAAAAAATAAAAACCTACTAAAGTACTCCTCTACTGTGCAAAAAATGCATGTTTGAGCTTTTCTGACTCTGAGAAAGCTTTGGCCAATGTGATAATGAACGAAATAAAAGAAAAGATAATAACTACTGAAACACTCTTTTATTCTGCAAGAAATGCTCTTTAAAGCTTTTCTGGTTTCTAAAAAGCATTCCAACATTTCAACTGTGTGTTTCAAAGGCTCTTCTGTCATGCTTAAAAATATTGTTTCAATGTCATTATGAACGAAAAAAAAAAAGTTTTAAAACAACAAATCATTCTTCTACTGTGCAAGAGATCCTTGTATAAGCCTCTCTGACTCTGAAACAGCATGTTACAATGTTATTAAGAACGAGGTAAAATACAAAAGATAATAACCACTAAAACACTACGCTAGAGTGTTTTAAACGTTTTTTTGATCTTTAAACGCCTTTCTGAGGTCTCTCATGCTTAACAATTTTGCTTCAATATCAGATGAAAAATAGAAAAGTAAAGTTCAAAAACGACAAAACACTCTTTTACTGTGCAAGAAATGCTTGTTTAAGCTTTTCTGGCTCTTATAAAGCATTTTGCAATGTCATTATGAACGAAGTCAAAGTAAAGTTTAAAAACACTAAAAAACTCAGAGACTGTGCTTTAAACGTTTGGTTAAGCTACTCTGACGCTTAAAAAGCATGTTCAAGAGTCATTTTGAACGAATTTAGTGATAAGTTTAAAACAACCAAAACCATTTATTACAGTTTATTAAATTCCTGTCTGAGCTTCTCTGACATTAAAAAAACAATTTCAATTACATTATCAATGAATGCAACTAAACGTTTAAATACACTACAACACTCCTCTAGTGTGCTAGAAAGTGTTGTTTAAGCGTATTTGACTTTGAAACAGCACTCATCCACTGTGCTTCAAATGCTTCTTTAAGCTTTTATGAGGCTTCAAAAGCATGTAGTTATGACATTATAAACGATCTGTTTCAATGTCATTTAAAACAAATTAAAAGAAATGGTAAAAAAATAAAAACCTACAAAAGTAATCCTCTACTGTGCAAAAAATGCATGTTTAAGCTTTTCTGACTCTGAGAACGCTTTGGCCAATGTGATAATGAACGAAATAAAAGAAAAGATAATAACTACTGAAACACTCTTTTATTCTGCAAGAAATGCTCTTTAAAACTTCTCTGGCTCCTAAACAGCATTCCAACATTCCAACTGTGTGTTTCAAAGGCTCTTCTGTCATGCTTAAAAATATTGTTTCAATGGCATTATGAACGAAGAAAAAAAAAGTTTTAAAACAACAAATCATTCTTCTACTGTGCAAGAGATGCTTGTATAAGCCTCTCTGACTCTGAAACGGCATGTTACAATGTTATTAAGAACGAGGTAAAATACAAAAGATAATAACCACTAAAACACTACGCTAGAGTGTTTTAAATGTTTTTTTGAGCTTTAAACGCCTTTCTGAGGTCTCTCATGCTTAACAATTTTGCTTCAATATCAGATGAAAGATAGAAAAGTAAAGTTCAAAAACGACAAAACACTCTTTTACTGTGCATGAAATGCTTGTTTAAGCTTTTCTGGCTCTTATAAAGCATTTTGCAATGTCATTATGAACGAAGTCAAAGTAAAGTTTAAAAACACTAAAGCACTCAGAGACTGTGCTTTAAACGTTTGGTTAAGCTACTCTGACGCTTAAAAAGCATGTTCAAGAGTCATTTTGAACGAATTTAGTGATAAGTTTAAAACAACCAAAACCATTTATTACAGTTTATTAAATTCCTGTCTGAGCTTCTCTGACATTAAAAAAACAATTTCAATTACATTATCAATGAATGCAACTAAACGTTTAAATACACTACAACACTCCTCTAGTGTGCTAGAAAGTGTTGTTTAAGCGTATTTGACTTTGAAACAGCACTCATCCACTGTGCTTGAAATGCTTCTTTAAGCTTTTCTGAGGCTTCAAAAGCATGTAGTTATGACATTATAAACGATCTGTTTCAACGTCATTTTAAACAAATTAAAAGAAAAGATAAAAAATAAAATCCTACTACTGTGCAACAAATGCATGTTTAAGCTTTTCTGACTCTGAGAATGCTTTGGCCAATGTGATAATGAACGAAATAAAAGAAAAGATATTAACTACTGAAACACTCTTTTATTCTGCAAGAAATGCTCTTTAAAGCTTCTCTGGCTCCTAAAAAGCATTCCAACATTCCAACTGTGTGTTTCAAAGGCTCTTCTGTCATGCTTAAAAATATTGTTTTAATGTCATTATGAACGAAAAAAAAAAGTTTTAAAACAACAAATCATTCTTCTACTGTGCAAGAGATGCTTGTATAAGCCTCTCTGACTCTGAAACAGCATGTTACAATGTTATGAAGAACGAGGTAAATTACAAAAGATAATAACCACTAAAACACTACGCTAGAGTGTTTTAAACGTTTTTTTGAGCTTTAAACGCCTTTCTGAGCGTCTCTCATGCTTAACAATTCTGCTTCAATGTCAGATGAAAAATAGAAAAGTAAAAATCAAAAACGACAAAACACTCTTTTACTATGCAAGAAATGCTTGTTTAAGCATTTCTGGCTCTTATAAAGCATTTTGCAATGTCATTATGAACGAAGTCAAAGTAAAGTTTAAAAACACTAAAGCACTCAGAGACTGTGCTTTAAACGTTTGGTTAAGCTACTCTGACGCTTAAAAAGCATGTTAAAGAGTCATTTCGAACGAATTTAGTGATAAGTTTAAAACAACCAAAACCATTTATTACAGTTTATTAAATTCCTGTCTGTGCTTCTCTGACATTAAAAAAACAATTTCAATTACATTATCAATGAATGCAACTAAACGTTTAAATACACTACAACACTACTCTAGTGTGCTAGAAAGTGTTGTTTAAGCGTATTTGACTTTGAAACAGCACTCATCCACTGTGCTTCAAATGCTTCTTTAAGCTTTTCTGAGGCTTCAAAAGCATGTAGTTATGACATTATAAACGATCTGTTTCAACGTCATTTTAAACAAATGAAAAGAAAAGATAAAAAATAAAAACCTACTAAAGTACTCCTCTACTTTGCAAAAAATGCATGTTTAAACCTTTTCTGACTCTGAGAATGCTTTGGCCAATGTGATAATGAACGAAATTAAAGAAAAGATAATAACTACTGAAACACTCTTTTATTCTACAAGAAATGCTCTTTAAAGCTTCTCTGGTTTCTAAAAAGTATTCCAACATTCCAACTGTGCGTTTTAAAGGCTCTTCTGTCATGCTTAAAAATATTGTTTCAACGTCATTATGAACGAGAAAAAAAAAAATTTCAAACAACAAATCATTCTTCTACTGTGCAAGAGATGCTTGTATAAGCCTCTCTGACTCTGAAACGGCATGTTACAATGTTATTAAGAACTAGGTAAAATACAAAAGATAATAACCACTAAAACACTACGCTAGAGTGTTTTAAACGTTTTTTTGAGCTTTAAACGCCTTTCTGAGGTCTCTCATGCTTAACAATTTTGCTTCAATATCAGATGAAAAATAGAAAAGTAAAGTTCAAAAACGACAAAACACTCTTTTACTGTGCAAGAAATGCTTGTTTAAGCTTTTCTGGCTCTTATAAAGCATTTTGCAATGTCATTATGAACGAAGTCAAAGTAAAGTTTAAAAACACTAAAGCACTCAGAGACTGTGCTTTAAACGTTTGGTTAAGCTACTCTGACGCTTAAAAAGCATGTTCAAGAGTCATTTCGAACGAATTTAGTGATAAGTTTAAAACAACCAAAACCATTTATTACAGTTTATTAAATTCCTGTCTGAGCTTCTCTGACATTAAAAAAAACAATTTCAATTACATTATCAATGAATGCAACTAAACGTTTAAATACACTACAACACTCCTCTAGTGTGCTAGAAAGTGTTGTTAAAGCGTATTTGACTTTGAAACAGCACTCATCCACTGTGCTTGAAATGCTTCTTTAAGCTTTTCTGAGGCTTCAAAAGCATGTAGTTATGACATTATAAACGATCTGTTTCAACGTCATTTTAAACAAATTAAAAGAAAAGATAAAAAATAAAAACCTACAAAAGTACTCCTCTACTGTGCAACAAATGCATGTTTAAGCTCTTCTGACTCTGAGAATGCTTTGGCCAATGTGATAATGAACGAAATAAAAGAAAAGATAATAACTACTGAAACACTCTTTTATTCTGCAAGAAATGCTCTTTAAAGCTTCTCTGGCTCCTAAAAAGCATTCCAACATTCCAACTGTGTGTTTCAAAGGCTCTTCTGTCATGCTTAAAAATACTGTTTTAATGTCATTATGAACGAAAAAAAAAAGTTTTAAAACAACAAATCATTCTTCTACTGTGCAAGAGATGCTTGTATAAGCCTCTCTGACTCTGAAACAGCATGTTACAATGTTATTAAGAACGAGGTAAAATACAAAAGATAATAACCACTAAAACACTACGCTAGAGTGTTTTAAATGTTTTTTTGAGCTTTAAACGCCTTTCTGAGGTCTCTCATGCTTAACAATTTTGCTTCAATATCAGATGAAAGATAGAAAAGTAAAGTTCAAAAACGACAAAACACTCTTTTACTGTGCAAGAAATGCTTGTTTAAGCTTTTCTGGCTCTTATAAAGCATTTTGCAATGTCATTATGAACGAAGTCAAAGTAAAGTTTAAAAACACTAAAGCACTCAGAGACTGTGCTTTAAACGTCTGGTTAAGCTACTCTGACGCTTAAAAGGCATGTTCAAGAGTCATTTTGAACGAATTTAGTGATAAGTTTAAAACAACCAAAACCATTTATTACAGTTCATTAAACTCCTGTCTGAGCTTCTCTGACATTAAAAAAACAATTTCATTTACATTATCAATGAATGCAACGAAACGTTTAAATACACTACAACACTACTCTAGTGTGCTAGAAAGTTTTGTTAAAGCGTATTTGACTTTGAAACAGCACTCATCCACTGTGCTTGAAATGCTTCTTTAAGCTTTTCTGAGGCTTCAAAAGCATGTAGTTATGACATTATAAACGATCTGTTTCAACGTCATTTTAAACAAATTAAAAGAAAAGATAAAAAATAAAAACCTACAAAAGTACTCCTCTACTGTGCAACAAATGCATGTTTAAGCTCTTCTGACTCTGAGAATGCTTTGGCCAATGGGATAATGAACGAAATAAAAGAAAAGATAATAACTACTAAAACACTCTTTTATTCTGCAAGAAATGCTCTTTAAAGCTTCTCTGGCTCCTAAAAAGCATTCCAACATTCCAACTGTGTGTTTCAAAGGCTCTTCTGTCATGCTTAAAAATATTGTTTCAATGTCATTATGAACGAAGAAAAAAAAAGTTTTAAAACAACAAATCATTCTTCTACTGTGCAAGAGATGCTTGTATAAGCCTCTCTGACTCTGAAACAGCATGTTACAATGTTATTAAGAACGAGGTAAAATACAAAAGATAATAACCACTAAAACAATTTGCTAGAGTGTTTTAAACGTTTCTTTGAGCTTTAAACGCCTTTCTGAGCGTCTCTCATGCTTAACAATTCTGCTTCAATGTCAGATGAAAAATAGAAAAGTAAAAATCAAAAACGACAAAACACTCTTTTACTATGCAAGAAATGCTTGTTTAAGCATTTCTGGCTCTTATAAAGCATTTTGCAATGTCATTATGAACGAAGTCAAAGTAAAGTTTAAAAACACTAAAGCACTCAGAGACTGTGCTGTAAACGTTTGGTTAAGCTACTCTGACGCTTAAAAAGCATGTTAAAGAGTCATTTCGAACGAATTTAGTGATAAGTTTAAAACAACCAAAACCATTTATTACAGTTTATTAAATTCCTCTCTGTGCTTCTCTGACATTAAAAAAACAATTTCAATTACATTATCAATGAATGCAACTAAACGTTTAAATACACTACAACACTACTCTAGTGTGCTAGAAAGTGTTGTTTAAGCGTATTTGACTTTGAAACAGCACTCATCCACTGTGCTTCAAATGCTTCTTTAAGCTTTTCTGAGGCTTCAAAAGCATGTAGTTATGACATTATAAACGATCTGTTTCAACGTCATTTTAAACAAATGAAAAGAAAAGATAAAAAATAAAAACCTACTAAAGTACTCCTCTACTTTGCAAAAAATGCATGTTTAAACCTTTTCTGACTCTGAGAATGCTTTGGCCAATGTGATAATGAACGAAATTAAAGAAAAGATAATAACTACTGAAACACTCTTTTATTCTACAAGAAATGCTCTTTAAAGCTTCTCTGGTTTCTAAAAAGCATTCCAACATTCCAACTGTGCGTTTTAAAGGCTCTTCTGTCATGCTTAAAAATATTGTTTCAATGTCATTATGAACGAGAAAAAAAAAAATTTAAAACAACAAATCATTCTTCTACTGTGCAAGAGATGCTTGTATAAGCCTCTCTGACTCTGAAACGGCATGTTACAATGTTATTAAGAACTAGGTAAAATACAAAAGATAATAACCACTAAAACACTTTGCTAGAGTGTTTTAAACGTTTCTTTGAGCTTTAAACGCGTTTCTGAGCGTCTCTCATGCTTAACAATTCTGCTTCAATATCAGATGAAATATAGAAAAGTAAAGTTCAAAAACGACAAAACACTCTTTTACTGTGCAAGAAATGCTTGTTTAAGCATTTCTGGCTCTTATAAAGCATTTTGCAATGTCATTATGAACGAAGTCAAAGTAAAGTTTAAAAACACTAAAGCACTCAGAGACTGTGCTTTAAACGTTTGGTTAAGCTACTCTGACGCTTAAAAAGCATGTTCAAGAGTCATTTCGAACGAATTTAGTGATAAGTTTAAAACAACCAAAACCATTTATTACAGTTTATTAAATTCCTGTCTGAGCTTCTCTGACATTAAAAAAAACAATTTCAATTACATTATCAATGAATGCAACTAAACGTTTAAATACACTACAACACTCCTCTAGTGTGCTAGAAAGTGTTGTTTAAGCGTATTTGACTTTGAAACAGCAATCATCCACTGTGCTTGAAATGCTTCTTTAGGCTTTTCTGAAGCTTCAAAAGCATGTAGTTATGACATTATAAACGATCTGTTTCAACGTCATTTTAAACAAATTAAAAGAAAAAAAAAAAAAAAAAAACCTACTACAATACTCCTCTACTGTGCAACAAATGCATGTTTAAGCTTTTCTGACTCTGAGAATGCTTTGGCCAATGTGATAATGAACGAAATAAAATAAAAGATAATAACTACTGAAACACTCTATTATTCTGCAAGAAATGCTCTTTAAAGCTTCTCTGGCTCCTAAAAAGCATTCCAACATTCCAACTGTGTGTTTCAAAGGCTCTTCTGTCATGCTTAAAAATATTGTTTTAATGTCATTATGAACGAAAAAAAAAAGTTTTAAAACAACAAATCATTCTTCTACTGTGCAAGAGATGCTTGTATAAGCCTCTCTGACTCTGAAACAGCATGTTACAGTGTTATGAAGAACGAGGTAAAATACAAAAGATAATAACCACTAAAACACTACGCTAGAGTGTTTTAAACGTTTTTTTGAGCTTTAAACGCCTTTCTGAGGTCTCTCATGCTTAACAATTTTGCTTCAATATCAGATGAAAAATAGAAAAGTAAAGTTCAAAAACGACAAAACACTCTTTTACTGTGCAAGAAATGCTTGTTTAAGCTTTTCTGGCTCTTATAAAGCATTTTGCAATGTCATTATGAACGAAGTCAAAGTAAAGTTTAAAAACACTAAAAAACTCAGAGACTGTGCTTTAAACGTTTGGTTAAGCTACTCTGACGCTTAAAAAGCATGTTCAAGAGTCATTTTGAACGAATTTAGTGATAAGTTTAAAACAACCAAAACCATTTATTACAGTTTATTAAATTCCTGTCTGAGCTTCTCTGACATTAAAAAAACAATTTCAATTACATTATCAATGAATGCAACTAAACGTTTAAATACACTACAACACTACTCTAGTGTGCTAGAAAGTGTTGTTTAAGCGTATTTGACTTTGAAACAGCACTCATCCACTGTGCTTCAAATGCTTCTTTAAGCTTTTATGAGGCTTCAAAAGCATGTAGTTATGACATTATAAACGATCTGTTTCAATGTCATTTAAAACAAATTAAAAGAAATGGTAAAAAAATAAAAACCTACAAAAGTACTCCTCTACTGTGCAAAAAATGCATGTTTAAGCTTTTCTGACTCTGAGAACGCTTTGGCCAATGTGATAATGAACGAAATAAAAGAAAAGATAATAACTACTGAAACACTCTTTTATTCTGCAAGAAATGCTCTTTAAAACTTCTCTGGCTCCTAAACAGCATTCCAACATTCCAACTGTGTGTTTCAAAGGCTCTTCTGTCATGCTTAAAAATATTGTTTCAATGGCATTATGAACGAAGAAAAAAAAAGTTTTAAAACAACAAATCATTCTTCTACTGTGCAAGAGATGCTTGTATAAGCCTCTCTGACTCTGAAACGGCATGTTACAATGTTATTAAGAACTAGGTAAAATACAAAAGATAATAACCACTAAAACACTACGCTAGAGTGTTTTAAACGTTTCTTTGAGCTTTAAACGCGTTTCTGAGCGTCTCTCATGCTTAACAATTCTGCTTCAATATCAGATGAAATATAGAAAAGTAAAGTTCAAAAACGACAAAACACTCTTTTACTGTGCAAGAAATGCTTGTTTAAGCATTTCTGGCTCTTATAAAGCATTTTGCAATGTCATTATGAACGAAGTCAAAGTAAAGTTTAAAAACACTAAAGCACTCAGAGACTGTGCTTTAAACGTTTGGTTAAGCTACTCTGACGCTTAAAAAGCATGTTCAAGAGTCATTTCGAACGAATTTAGTGATAAGTTTAAAACAACCAAAACCATTTATTACAGTTTATTAAATTCCTGTCTGAGCTTCTCTGACATTAAAAAAAACAATTTCAATTACATTATCAATGAATGCAACTAAACGTTTTAAATACACTACAACACTCCTCTAGTGTGCTAGAAAGTGTTGTTAAAGCGTATTTGACTTTGAAACAGCACTCATCCACTGTGCTTGAAATGCTTCTTTAAGCTTTTCTGAGGCTTCAAAAGCATGTAGTTATGACATTATAAACGATCTGTTTCAACGTCATTTTAAACAAATTAAAAGAAAAGATAAAAAATAAAAACCTACAAAAGTACTCCTCTACTGTGCAACAAATGCATGTTTAAGCTCTTCTGACTCTGAGAATGCTTTGGCCAATGTGATAATGAACGAATTAAAAGAAAAGATATTAACTACTGAAACACTCTTTTATTCTGCAAGAAATGCTCTTTAAAGCTTCTCTGGCTCCTAAAAAGCATTCCAACATTCCAACTGTGTGTTTCAAAGGCTCTTCTGTCATGCTTAAAAATACTGTTTTAATGTCATTATGAACGAAAAAAAAAAGTTTTAAAACAACAAATCATTCTTCTACTGTGCAAGAGATGCTTGTATAAGCCTCTCTGACTCTGAAACAGCATGTTACAATGTTATTAAGAACGAGGTAAAATACAAAAGATAATAACCACCTAAAACACTACGCTAGAGTGTTTTAAATGTTTTTTTGAGCTTTAAACGCCTTTCTGAGGTCTCTCATGCTTAACAATTTTGCTTCAATATCAGATGAAAGATAGAAAAGTAAAGTTCAAAAACGACAAAACACTCTTTTACTGTGCAAGAAATTCTTGTTTAAGCTTTTCTGGCTCTTATAAAGCATTTTGCAATGTCATTATGAACGAAGTCAAAGTAAAGTTTAAAAACACTAAAGCACTCAGAGACTGTGCTTTAAACGTTTGGTTAAGCTACTCTGACGCTTAAAAAGCATGTTCAAGAGTCATTTTGAACGAATTTAGTGATAAGTTTAAAACAACCAAAACCATTTATTACAGTTTATTAAATTCCTGTCTGAGCTTCTCTGACATTAAAAAAACAATTTCAATTACATTATCAATGAATGCAACTAAACGTTTAAATACACTACAACACTCCTCTAGTGTGCTAGAAAGTGTTGTTTAAGCGTATTTGACTTTGAAACAGCACTCATCCACTGTGCTTGAAATGCTTCTTTAAGCTTTTCTGAGGCTTCAAAAGCATGTAGTTATGACATTATAAACGATCTGTTTCAACGTCATTTTAAACAAATTAAAAGAAAAGATAAAAAATAAAATCCTACTACTGTGCAACAAATGCATGTTTAAGCTTTTCTGACTCTGAGAATGCTTTGGCCAATGTGATAATGAACGAAATAAAAGAAAAGATATTAACTACTGAAACACTCTTTTATTCTGCAAGAAATGCTCTTTAAAGCTTCTCTGGCTCCTAAAAAGCATTCCAACATTCCAACTGTGTGTTTCAAAGGCTCTTCTGTCATGCTTAAAAATATTGTTTTAATGTCATTATGAACGAAAAAAAAAAGTTTTAAAACAACAAATCATTCTTCTACTGTGCAAGAGATGCTTGTATAAGCCTCTCTGACTCTGAAACAGCATGTTACAATGTTATGAAGAACGAGGTAAATTACAAAAGATAATAACCACTAAAACACTACGCTAGAGTGTTTTAAACGTTTTTTTGAGCTTTAAACGCCTTTCTGAGCGTCTCTCATGCTTAACAATTCTGCTTCAATGTCAGATGAAAAATAGAAAAGTAAAAATCAAAAACGACAAAACACTCTTTTACTATGCAAGAAATGCTTGTTTAAGCATTTCTGGCTCTTATAAAGCATTTTGCAATGTCATTATGAACGAAGTCAAAGTAAAGTTTAAAAACACTAAAGCACTCAGAGACTGTGCTTTAAACGTTTGGTTAAGCTACTCTGACGCTTAAAAAGCATGTTAAAGAGTCATTTCGAACGAATTTAGTGATAAGTTTAAAACAACCAAAACCATTTATTACAGTTTATTAAATTCCTGTCTGTGCTTCTCTGACATTAAAAAAACAATTTCAATTACATTATCAATGAATGCAACTAAACGTTTAAATACACTACAACACTACTCTAGTGTGCTAGAAAGTGTTGTTTAAGCGTATTTGACTTTGAAACAGCACTCATCCACTGTGCTTCAAATGCTTCTTTAAGCTTTTCTGAGGCTTCAAAAGCATGTAGTTATGACATTATAAACGATCTGTTTCAACGTCATTTTAAACAAATGAAAAGAAAAGATAAAAAATAAAAACCTACTAAAGTACTCCTCTACTTTGCAAAAAATGCATGTTTAAACCTTTTCTGACTCTGAGAATGCTTTGGCCAATGTGATAATGAACGAAATTAAAGAAAAGATAATAACTACTGAAACACTCTTTTATTCTACAAGAAATGCTCTTTAAAGCTTCTCTGGTTTCTAAAAAGTATTCCAACATTCCAACTGTGCGTTTTAAAGGCTCTTCTGTCATGCTTAAAAATATTGTTTCAATGTCATTATGAACGAGAAAAAAAAAAATTTCAAACAACAAATCATTCTTCTACTGTGCAAGAGATGCTTGTATAAGCCTCTCTGACTCTGAAACGGCATGTTACAATGTTATTAAGAACTAGGTAAAATACAAAAGATAATAACCACTAAAACACTACGCTAGAGTGTTTTAAACGTTTTTTTGAGCTTTAAACGCCTTTCTGAGGTCTCTCATGCTTAACAATTTTGCTTCAATATCAGATGAAAAATAGAAAAGTAAAGTTCAAAAACGACAAAACACTCTTTTACTGTGCAAGAAATGCTTGTTTAAGCTTTTCTGGCTCTTATAAAGCATTTTGCAATGTCATTATGAACGAAGTCAAAGTAAAGTTTAAAAACACTAAAAAACTCAGAGACTGTGCTTTAAACGTTTGGTTAAGCTACTCTGACGCTTAAAAAGCATGTTCAAGAGTCATTTTGAACGAATTTAGTGATAAGTTTAAAACAACCAAAACCATTTATTACAGTTTATTAAATTCCTGTCTGAGCTTCTCTGACATTAAAAAAACAATTTCAATTACATTATCAATGAATGCAACTAAACGTTTAAATACACTACAACACTCCTCTAGTGTGCTAGAAAGTGTTGTTTAAGCGTATTTGACTTTGAAACAGCACTCATCCACTGTGCTTGAAATGCTTCTTTAAGCTTTTCTGAGGCTTCAAAAGCATGTAGTTATGACATTATAAACGATCTGTTTCAATGTCATTTAAAACAAATTAAAAGAAATGGTAAAAAAATAAAAACCTACAAAAGTACTCCTCTACTGTGCAAAAAATGCATGTTTAAGCTTTTCTGACTCTGAGAACGCTTTGGCCAATGTGATAATGAACGAAATAAAAGAAAAGATAATAACTACTGAAACACTCTTTTATTCTGCAAGAAATGCTCTTTAAAACTTCTCTGGCTCCTAAACAGCATTCCAACATTCCAACTGTGTATTTCAAAGGCTCTTCTGTCATGCTTAAAAATATTGTTTCAATGGCATTATGAACGAAGAAAAAAAAAGTTTTAAAACAACAAATCATTCTTCTACTGTGCAAGAGATGCTTGTATAAGCCTCTCTGACTCTGAAACGGCATGTTACAATGTTATTAAGAACTAGGTAAAATACAAAAGATAATAACCACTAAAACACTACGCTAGAGTGTTTTAAACGTTTCTTTGAGCTTTAAACGCGTTTCTGAGCGTCTCTCATGCTTAACAATTCTGCTTCAATATCAGATGAAATATAGAAAAGTAAAGTTCAAAAACGACAAAACACTCTTTTACTGTGCAAGAAATGCTTGTTTAAGCATTTCTGGCTCTTATAAAGCATTTTGCAATGTCATTATGAACGAAGTCAAAGTAAAGTTTAAAAACACTAAAGCACTCAGAGACTGTGCTTTAAACGTTTGGTTAAGCTACTCTGACGCTTAAAAAGCATGTTCAAGAGTCATTTCGAACGAATTTAGTGATAAGTTTAAAACAACCAAAACCATTTATTACAGTTTATTAAATTCCTGTCTGAGCTTCTCTGACATTAAAAAAAACAATTTCAATTACATTATCAATGAATGCAACTAAACGTTTAAATACACTACAACACTCCTCTAGTGTGCTAGAAAGTGTTGTTAAAGCGTATTTGACTTTGAAACAGCACTCATCCACTGTGCTTGAAATGCTTCTTTAAGCTTTTCTGAGGCTTCAAAAGCATGTAGTTATGACATTATAAACGATCTGTTTCAACGTCATTTTAAACAAATTAAAAGAAAAGATAAAAAATAAAAACCTACAAAAGTACTCCTCTACTGTGCAACAAATGCATGTTTAAGCTCTTCTGACTCTGAGAATGCTTTGGCCAATGTGATAATGAACGAAATAAAATAAAAGATAATAACTACTGAAACACTCTTTTATTCTGCAAGAAATGCTCTTAAAAGCTTTTCTGGTTTCTAAAAAGCATTCCAACATTTCAACTGTGCGTTTCAAAGGCTCTTCTGTCATGCTTAAAAATATTGTTTCAATGTCATTATGAACGGAAAAAAAAAAGTTTTAAAACAACAAATCATTCTTCTACTGTGCAAGAGATGCTTGTATAAGCCTCTCTGACTCTGAAACAGCATGTTACAATGTTATGAAGAACGAGGTAAAATACAAAAGATAATAACCACTAAAACACTTTGCTAGAGTGTTTTAAACGTTTCTTTGAGCTTTAAACGCCTTTTCTGAGCGTCTCTCATGCTTAACAATTCTGCTTCAATATCAGATGAAAGATAGAAAAGTAAAGTTCAAAAACGACAAAACACTTTTTTACTGTGCAATAAATGCTTGTTTAAGCATTTCTGGATCTTATAAAGCATTTTGCAATGTCATTATGAACGAAGTCAAAGTAAAGTTTAAAAACACTAAAGCACTCAGAGACTGTGCTTTAAACGTTTGGTTAAGCTACTCTGACGCTTAAAAAGCATGTTCAAGAGTCATTTCGAACGAATTTAGTGATAAGTTTAAAACAACCAAAACCATTTATTACAGTTTATTAAATTCCTGTCTGAGCTTCTCTGACATTAAAAAAAACAATTTCAATTACATTATCAATGAATGCAACTAAACGTTTAAATACACTACAACACTCCTCTAGTGTGCTAGAAAGTGTTGTTAAAGCGTATTTGACTTTGAAACAGCACTCATCCACTGTGCTTGAAATGCTTCTTTAAGCTTTTCTGAGGCTTCAAAAGCATGTAGTTATGACATTATAAACGATCTGTTTCAACGTCATTTTAAACAAATTAAAAGAAAAGATAAAAAATAAAAACCTACAAAAGTACTCCTCTACTGTGCAACAAATGCATGTTTAAGCTCTTCTGACTCTGAGAATGCTTTGGCCAATGTGATAATGAACGAAATAAAAGAAAAGATAATAACTACTGAAACACTCTTTTATTCTGCAAGAAATGCTCTTAAAAGCTTTTCTGGTTTCTAAAAAGCATTCCAACATTTCAACTGTGCGTTTCAAAGGCTCTTCTGTCATGCTTAAAAATATTGTTTCAATGTCATTATGAACGGAAAAAAAAAAGTTTTAAAACAACAAATCATTCTTCTACTGTGCAAGAGATGCTTGTATAAGCCTCTCTGACTCTGAAACAGCATGTTACAATGTTATGAAGAACGAGGTAAAATACAAAAGATAATAACCACTAAAACACTTTGCTAGAGTGTTTTAAACGTTTCTTTGAGCTTTAAACGCCTTTTCTGAGCGTCTCTCATGCTTAACAATTCTGCTTCAATATCAGATGAAAGATAGAAAAGTAAAGTTCAAAAACGACAAAACACTTTTTTACTGTGCAATAAATGCTTGTTTAAGCATTTCTGGATCTTATAAAGCATTTTGCAATGTCATTATGAACGAAGTCAAAGTAAAGTTTAAAAACACTAAAGCACTCAGAGACTGTGCTTTAAACGTTT
The DNA here is from genome assembly GCF_030014385.1 of Trichomycterus rosablanca. Lineage (NCBI taxonomy): Eukaryota > Metazoa > Chordata > Actinopteri > Siluriformes > Trichomycteridae > Trichomycterus > Trichomycterus rosablanca. Next base: position 7,853 of record NW_026947085.1, on the reverse strand, counting down.
GGTTAAGCTACTCTGACGCTTAAAAAGCATGTTCAAGAGTCATTTCGAACGAATTTAGTGATAAGTTTAAAACAACCAAAACCATTTATTACAGTTTATTAAATTCCTGTCTGTGCTTCTCTGACATTAAAAAAACAATTTCAATTACATTATCAATGAATGCAACTAAACGTTTAAATACACTACAACACTACTCTAGTGTGCTAGAAAGTGTTGTTTAAGCGTATTTGACTTTGAAACAGCACTCATCCACTGTGCTTCAAATGCTTCTTTAAGCTTTTCTGAGGCTTCAAAAGCATGTAGTTATGACATTATAAACGATCTGTTTCAACGTCATTTTAAACAAATGAAAAGAAAAGATAAAAAATAAAAACCTACTAAAGTACTCCTCTACTTTGCAAAAAATGCATGTTTAAACCTTTTCTGACTCTGAGAATGCTTTGGCCAATGTGATAATGAACGAAATTAAAGAAAAGATAATAACTACTGAAACACTCTTTTATTCTGCAAGAAATGCTCTTTAAAGCTTCTCTGGTTTCTAAAAAGCATTCCAACATTCCAACTGTGCGTTTTAAAGGCTCTTCTGTCATGCTTAAAAATATTGTTTCAATGTCATTATGAACGAGAAAAAAAAAGTTTTAAAACAACAAATCATTCTTCTACTGTGCAAGAGATGCTTGTATAAGCCTCTCTGACTCTGAAACAGCATGTTACAATGTTATTAAGAACGAGGTAAAATACAAAAGATAATAACCACTAAAACACTTTGATAGAGTGTTTTAAACGTTTCTTTGAGCTTTAAACGCCTTTTCTGAGCGTCTCTCATGCTTAACAATTCTGCTTCAATATCAGATGAAAGATAGAAAAGTAAAGTTCAAAAACGACAAAACACTCTTTTACTGTGCAAGAAATGCTTGTTTAAGCATTTCTGGCTCTTATAAAGCATTTTGCAATGTCATTATGAACGAAGTCAAAGTAAAGTTTAAAAACACTAAAGCACTCAGAGACTGTGCTTTAAACGTTTGGTTAAGCTACTCTGACGCTTAAAAAGCATGTTTAAGAGTCATTTCGAACGAATTTAGTGATAAGTTTAAAACAACCAAAACCATTTATTACAGTTCATTAAACTCCTGTCTGAGCTTCTCTGACATTAAAAAAACAATTTCATTTACATTATCAATGAATGCAACGAAACGTTTAAATACACTACAACACTACTCTAGTGTGCTAGAAAGTTTTGTTAAAGCGTATTTGACTTTGAAACAGCACTCATCCACTGTGCTTGAAATGCTTCTTTAAGCTTTTCTGAGGCTTCAAAAGCATGTAGTTATGACATTATAAACGATCTGTTTCAACGTCATTTTAAACAAATTAAAAGAAAAGATAAAAAATAAAAACCTACAAAAGTACTCCTCTACTGTGCAACAAATACATGTTTAAGCTCTTCTGACTCTGAGAATGCTTTGGCCAATGTGATAATGAACGAAATAAAAGAAAAGATATTAACTACTGAAACACTCTTTTATTCTGCAAGAAATGCTCTTTAAAGCTTCTCTGGCTCCTAAAAAGCATTCCAACATTCCAACTGTGTGTTTCAAAGGCTCTTCTGTCATTCTTAAAAATACTGTTTTAATGTCATTATGAACGAAAAAAAAAAGTTTTAAAACAACAAATCATTCTTCTACTGTGCAAGAGATGCTTGTATAAGCCTCTCTGACTCTGAAACAGCATGTTACAATGTTATTAAGAACGAGGTAAAATACAAAAGATAATAACCACTAAAACACTACGCTAGAGTGTTTTAAATGTTTTTTTGAGCTTTAAACGCCTTTCTGAGGTCTCTCATGCTTAACAATTTTGCTTCAATATCAGATGAAAGATAGAAAAGTAAAGTTCAAAAACGACAAAACACTCTTTTACTGTGCAAGAAATGCTTGTTTAAGCTTTTCTAGCTCTTATAAAGCATTTTGCAATGTCATTATGAACGAAGTCAAAGTAAAGTTTAAAAACACTAAAGCACTCAGAGACTGTGCTTTAAACGTTTGGTTAAGCTACTCTGACGCTTAAAAAGCATGTTCAAGAGTCATTTTGAACGAATTTAGTGATAAGTTTAAAACAACCAAAACCATTTATTACAGTTTATTAAATTCCTGTCTGAGCTTCTCTGACATTAAAAAAACAATTTCAATTACATTATCAATGAATGCAACTAAACGTTTAAATACACTACAACACTCCTCTAGTGTGCTAGAAAGTGTTGTTTAAGCGTATTTGACTTTGAAACAGCACTCATCCACTGTGCTTCAAATGCTTCTTTAAGCTTTTCTGAGGCTTCAAAAGCATGTAGTTATGACATTATAAACGATCTGTTTCAACGTCATTTTAAACAAATTAAAAGAAAAGATAAAAAATAAAATCCTACTACTGTGCAACAAATGCATGTTTAAGCTTTTCTGACTCTGAGAATGCTTTGGCCAATGTGATAATGAACGAAATAAAAGAAAAGATAATAACTACTGAAACACTCTTTTATTCTGCAAGAAATGCTCTTTAAAGCTTCTCTGGCTCCTAAAAAGCATTCCAACATTCCAACTGTGTGTTTCAAAGGCTCTTCTGTCATGCTTAAAAATATTGTTTTAATGTCATTATGAACGAAAAAAAAAAGTTTTAAAACAACAAATCATTCTTCTACTGTGCAAGAGATGCTTGTATAAGCCTCTCTGACTCTGAAACAGCATGTTACAATGTTATGAAGAACGAGGTAAAATACAAAAGATAATAACCACTAAAACACTACGCTAGAGTGTTTTAAACGTTTTTTTGAGCTTTAAACGCCTTTCTGAGGTCTCTCATGCTTAACAATTTTGCTTCAATATCAGATGAAAAATAGAAAAGTAAGGTTCAAAAACGACAAAACACTCTTTTACTGTGCAAGAAATGCTTGTTTAAGCTTTTCTGGCTCTTATAAAGCATTTTGCAATGTCATTATGAACGAAGTCAAAGTAAAGTTTAAAAACACTAAAAAACTCAGAGACTGTGCTTTAAACGTTTGGTGAAGCTACTCTGACGCTTAAAAAGCATATTCAAGAGTCATTTTGAACGAATTTAGTGATAAGTTTAAAACAACCAAAACCATTTATTACAGTTTATTAAATTCCTGTCTGAGCTTCTCTGACATTAAAAAAACAATTTCAATTACATTATCAATGAATGCAACTAAACGTTTAAATACACTACAACACTCCTCTAGTGTGCTAGAAAGTGTTGTTTAAGCGTATTTGACTTTGAAACAGCACTCATCCACTGTGCTTCAAATGCTTCTTTAAGCTTTTCTGAGGCTTCAAAAGCATGTAGTTATGACATTATAAACGATCTGTTTCAACGTCATTTTAAACAAATGAAAAGAAAAGATAAAAAATAAAAACCCACAAAAGTACTCCTCAACTTTGCAAAAGATGCATGTTTAACCTTTTCTGACTCTGAGAATGCTTTGGCCAATGTGATAATGAACGAAATAAAAGAAAAGATATTAACTACTGAAACACTCTTTTATTCTGCAAGAAATGCTCTTTAAAGCTTCTCTGGCTCCTAAAAAGCATTCCAACATTCCAACTGTGTGTTTCAAAGGCTCTTCTGTCATGCTTAAAAATACTGTTTTAATGTCATTATGAACGAAAAAAAAAAGTTTTAAAACAACAAATCATTCTTCTACTGTGCAAGAGATGCTTGTATAAGCCTCTCTGACTCTGAAACAGCATGTTACAATGTTATTAAGAACGAGGTAAAATACAAAAGATAATAACCACTAAAACACTACGCTAGAGTGTTTTAAATGTTTTTTTGAGCTTTAAACGCCTTTCTGAGGTCACTCATGCTTAACAATTTTGCTTCAATATCAGATGAAAGATAGAAAAGTAAAGTTCAAAAACGACAAAACACTCTTTTACTGTGCAAGAAATGCTTGTTTAAGCTTTTCTGGCTCTTATAAAGCATTTTGCAATGTCATTATGAACGAAGTCAAAGTAAAGTTTAAAAACACTAAAGCACTCAGAGACTGTGCTTTAAACGTCTGGTTAAGCTACTCTGACGCTTAAAAAGCATGTTCAAGAGTCATTTTGAACGAATTTAGTGATAAGTTTAAAACAACCAAAACCCTTTATTACAGTTTATTAAATTCCTGTCTGAGCTTCTCTGACATTAAAAAAACAATTTCAATTACATTATCAATGAATACAACTAAACGTTTAAATACACAACAACACTCCTCTAGTGTGCTAGAAAGTGTTGTTTAAGCGTATTTGACTTTGAAACAGCACTCATCCACTGTGCTTGAAATGCTTCTTTAAGCTTTTCTGAGGCTTCAAAAGCATGTAGTTATGACATTATAAACGATCTGTTTCAACGTCATTTTAAACAAATGAAAAGAAAAGATAAAAAATAAAAACCCACAAAAGTACTCCTCTACTTTGCAAAAGATGCATGTTTAACCTTTTCTGACTCTGAGAATGCTTTGGCCAATGTGATAATGAACGAAATAAAAGAAAAGATATTAACTACTGAAACACTCTTTTATTCTGCAAGAAATGCTCTTTAAAGCTTCTCTGGCTCCTAAAAAGCATTCCAACATTCCAACTGTGTGTTTCAAAGGCTCTTCTGTCATGCTTAAAAATACTGTTTTAATGTCATTATGAACGAAAAAAAAAAGTTTTAAAACAACAAATCATTCTTCTACTGTGCAAGAGATGCTTGTATAAGCCTCTCTGACTCTGAAACAGCATGTTACAATGTTATTAAGAACGAGGTAAAATACAAAAGATAATAACCACTAAAACACTACGCTAGAGTGTTTTAAATGTTTTTTTGAGCTTTAAACGCCTTTCTGAGGTCACTCATGCTTAACAATTTTGCTTCAATATCAGATGAAAGATAGAAAAGTAAAGTTCAAAAACGACAAAACACTCTTTTACTGTGCAAGAAATGCTTGTTTAAGCTTTTCTGGCTCTTATAAAGCATTTTGCAATGTCATTATGAACGAAGTCAAAGTAAAGTTTAAAAACACTAAAGCACTCAGAGACTGTGCTTTAAACGTCTGGTTAAGCTACTCTGACGCTTAAAAAGCATGTTCAAGAGTCATTTTGAACGAATTTAGTGATAAGTTTAAAACAACCAAAACCCTTTATTACAGTTTATTAAATTCCTGTCTGAGCTTCTCTGACATTAAAAAAACAATTTCAATTACATTATCAATGAATACAACTAAACGTTTAAATACACAACAACACTCCTCTAGTGTGCTAGAAAGTGTTGTTTAAGCGTATTTGACTTTGAAACAGCACTCATCCACTGTGCTTGAAATGCTTCTTTAAGCTTTTCTGAGGCTTCAAAAGCATGTAGTTATGACATTATAAACGATCTGTTTCAACGTCATTTTAAACAAATGAAAAGAAAAGATAAAAAATAAAAACCCACAAAAGTACTCCTCTACTTTGCAAAAGATGCATGTTTAACCTTTTCTGACTCTGAGAACGCTTTGGCCAATGTGATAATGAACGAAATAAAAGAAAAGATATTAACTACTGAAACACTCTTTTATTCTGCAAGAAATGCTCTTTAAAGCTTCTCTGGCTCCTAAAAAGCATTCCAACATTCCAACTGTGTGTTTCAAAGGCTCTTCTGTCATGCTTAAAAATACTGTTTTAATGTCATTATGAACGAAAAAAAAAAGTTTTAAAACAACAAATCATTCTTCTACTGTGCAAAAGATGCTTGCATAAGCCTCTCTGACTCTGAAACAGCATGTTACAATGTTATTAAGAACGAGGTAAAATACAAAAGATAATAACCACTAAAACACTACGCTAGAGTGTTTTAAATGTTTTTTTGAGCTTTAAACGCCTTTCTGAGGTCTCTCATGCTTAACAATTTTGCTTCAATATAAGATGAAAGATAGAAAAGTAAAGTTCAAAAACGACAAAACACTCTTTTACTGTGCAAGAAATGCTTGTTTAAGCTTTTCTGGCTCTTATAAAGCATTTTGCAATGTCATTATGAACGAAGTCAAAGTAAAGTTTAAAAACACTAAAGCACTCAGAGACTGTGCTTTAAACGTTTGGTTAAGCTACTCTGACGCTTAAAAAGCATGTTCAAGAGTCATTTTGAACGAATTTAGTGATAAGTTTAAAACAACCAAAACCATTTATTACAGTTTATTAAATTCCTGTCTGAGCTTCTCTGACATTAAAAAAACAATTTCAATTACATTATCAATGAATGCAACTAAACGTTTAAATACACTACAACACTCCTCTAGTGTGCTAGAAAGTGTTGTTTAAGCGTATTTGACTTTGAAACAGCACTCATCCACTGTGCTTCAAATGCTTCTTTAAGCTTTTCTGAGGCTTCAAAAGCATGTAGTTATGACATTATAAACGATCTGTTTCAACGTCATTTTAAACAAATGAAAAGAAAAGATAAAAAATAAAAACCCACAAAAGTACTCCTCAACTTTGCAAAAGATGCATGTTTAACCTTTTCTGACTCACTCTGACTCACTGAAACACTCTTTTATTCTGCAAGAAATGCTCTTTAAAGCTTCTCTGGCTCCTAAAAAGCATTCCAACATTCCAACTGTGTGTTTCAAAGGCTCTTCTGTCATGCTTAAAAATACTGTTTTAATGTCATTATGAACGAAAAAAAAAAGTTTTAAAACAACAAATCATTCTTCTACTGTGCAAGAGATGCTTGTATAAGCCTCTCTGACTCTGAAACAGCATGTTACAATGTTATTAAGAACGAGGTAAAATACAAAAGGTAATAACCACTAAAACACTACGCTAGAGTGTTTTAAATGTTTTTTTGAGCTTTAAACGCCTTTCTGAGGTCTCTCATGCTTAACAATTTTGCTTCAATATCAGATGAAAGATAGAAAAGTAAAGTTCAAAAACGACAAAACACTCTTTTACTGTGCAAGAAATGCTTGTTTAAGCTTTTCTGGCTCTTATAAAGCATTTTGCAATGTCATTATGAACGAAGTCAAAGTAAAGTTTAAAAACACTAAAGCACTCAGAGACTGTGCTTTAAACGTCTGGTTAAGCTACTCTGACGCTTAAAAAGCATGTTCAAGAGTCATTTTGAACGAATTTAGTGATAAGTTTAAAACAACCAAAACCATTTATTACAGTTTATTAAATTCCTGTCTGAGCTTCTCTGACATTAAAAAAACAATTTCAATTACATTATCAATGAATGCAACTAAACGTTTAAATACACTACAACACTCCTCATATGTGCTAGAAAGTGTTGTTTAAGCGTATTTGACTTTGAAACAGCACTCATCCACTGTGCTTGAAATGCTTCTTTAAGCTTTTCTGAGGCTTCAAAAGCATGTAGTTATGACATTATAAACGATCTGTTTCAACGTCATTTTAAACAAATTAAAAGAAAAGATAAAAAATAAAATCCTACTACTGTGCAACAAATGCATGTTTAAGCTTTTCTGACTCTGAGAATGCTTTGGCCAATGTGATAATGAACGAAATAAAAGAAAAGATATTAACTACTGAAACACTCTTTTATTCTGCAATAAATGCTCTTTAAAGCTTCTCTGGCTCCTAAAAAGCATTCCAACATTCCAACTGTGTGTTTCAAAGGCTCTTCTGTCATGCTTAAAAATATTGTTTCAATGTCATTATGAACGAAGAAAAAAAAAGTTTTAAAACAACAAATCATTCTTCTACTGTGCAAGAGATGCTTGTATAAGCCTCTCTGACTCTGAAACAGCATGTTACAATGTTATTAAGAACGAGGTAAAATACAAAAGATAATAACCACTAAAACAATTCGCTAGAGTGTTT
>NW_026947084.1:0-53808 GCF_030014385.1 Trichomycterus rosablanca | reverse complement strand
CAATGTAATTCCAGCCCAGATAGCTGGCTAGCACTCAGATAGCTGGCTGACTAGCTATAACAGGCCTTTAAATCCAGCTTCTTTCGCTTACGGCCAAACCACCTTGGGAACGCCTGATCTCGTCCGATCTCAGAAGCCAAGCAGGGTTGGGCTCAGTCAGTACCTAGATGGGAGACCGCCTGGGAATACTGAGTGCTGTAAGCTTTTTATTTTTTGGTTTCAGCCCCATTCATGGTGTCATTTAGCTGTTAGCTAGCATAATAAAGTATCTATCTATCTATCTATCTATCTATCTATCTATCTATCTATCTATCTATCTATCTATCTATCTATCTATCTATCTATCTATCTATCTATCTATCTATCTATCTATCTATCTATCTATCTATCTATCTATCTATCTATCTATCTATAAAAGGCCTTCCAATGTAATTCCAGCCCAGATAGCTGGCTAGCACTCAGATAGCTGGCTGACTAGCTATAACAGGCCTTTAAATCCAGCTTCTTTCGCTTACGGCCAAACCACCTTGGGAACGCCTGATCTCGTCCGATCTCAGAAGCCAAGCAGGGTTGGGCTCAGTCAGTACCTAGATGGGAGACCGCCTGGGAATACTGAGTGCTGTAAGCTTTTTATTTTTTGGTTTCAGCCCCATTCATGGTGTCATTTAGCTGTTAGCTAGCATAATAAAGTATCTATCTATCTATCTATCTATCTATCTATCTATCTATCTATCTATCTATCTATCTATCTATCTATCTATCTATCTATCTATCTATCTATCTATCTATCTATCTATCTATCTATCTATCTATCTATCTATCTATCTATCTATCTATCTATAAAAGGCCTTCCAATGTAATTCCAGCCCAGATAGCTGGCTAGCACTCAGATAGCTGGCTGACTAGCTATAACAGGCCTTTAAATCCAGCTTCTTTTGCTTACAGCCAAACCACCTTGGGAACGCCTGATCTCGTCCGATCTCAGAAGCCAAGCAGGGTTGGGCTCAGTCAGTACCTAGATGGGAGACCGCCTGGGAATACTGAGTGCTGTAAGCTTTTTATTTTTTGGTTTCAGCCCCATTCATGGTGTCATTTAGCTGTTAGCTAGCATAATAAAGTATCTATCTATCTATCTATCTATCTATCTATCTATCTATCTATCTATCTATCTATCTATCTATCTATCTATCTATCTATCTATCTATCTATCTATCTATCTATCTATCTATCTATCTATCTATCTATCTATCTATCTATCTATCTATCTATCTATCTATCTATCTATAAAAGGCCTTCCAATGTAATTCCAGCCCAGATAGCTGGCTAGCACTCAGATAGCTGGCTGACTAGCTATAACAGGCCTTTAAATCCAGCTTCTTTCGCTTACGGCCAAACCACCTTGGGAACGCCTGATCTCGTCCGATCTCAGAAGCCAAGCAGGGTTGGGCTCAGTCAGTACCTAGATGGGAGACCGCCTGGGAATACTGAGTGCTGTAAGCTTTTTATTTTTTGGTTTCAGCCCCATTCATGGTGTCATTTAGCTGTTAGCTAGCATAATAAAGTATCTATCTATCTATCTATCTATCTATCTATCTATCTATCTATCTATCTATCTATCTATCTATCTATCTATCTATCTATCTATCTATCTATCTATCTATCTATCTATCTATCTATCTATCTATCTATCTATCTATCTATCTATCTATAAAAGGCCTTCCAATGTAATTCCAGCCCAGTTAGCTGGCTAGCACTCAGATAGCTGGCTGACTAGCTATAACAGGCCTTTAAATCCAGCTTCTTTCGCTTACGGCCAAACCACCTTGGGAACGCCTGATCTCGTCCGATCTCAGAAGCCAAGCAGGGTTGGGCTCAGTCAGTACCTAGATGGGAGACCGCCTGGGAATACTGAGTGCTGTAAGCTTTTTATTTTTTGGTTTCAGCCCCATTCATGGTGTCATTTAGCTGTTAGCTAGCATAATAAAGTATCTATCTATCTATCTATCTATCTATCTATCTATCTATCTATCTATCTATCTATCTATCTATCTATCTATCTATCTATCTATCTATCTATCTATCTATCTATCTATCTATCTATCTATCTATCTATCTATCTATCTATAAAAGGCCTTCCAATGTAATTCCAGCCCAGATAGCTGGCTAGCACTCAGATAGCTGGCTGACTAGCTATAACAGGCCTTTAAATCCAGCTTCTTTCGCTTACGGCCAAACCACCTTGGGAACGCCTGATCTCGTCCGATCTCAGAAGCCAAGCAGGGTTGGGCTCAGTCAGTACCTAGATGGGAGACCGCCTGGGAATACTGAGTGCTGTAAGCTTTTTATTTTTTGGTTTCAGCCCCATTCATGGTGTCATTTAGCTGTTAGCTAGCATAATAAAGTATCTATCTATCTATCTATCTATCTATCTATCTATCTATCTATCTATCTATCTATCTATCTATCTATCTATCTATCTATCTATCTATCTATCTATCTATCTATCTATCTATCTATCTATCTATCTATCTATCTATCTATCTATCTATCTATCTATCTATCTATCTATCTATAAAAGGCCTTCCAATGTAATTCCAGCCCAGATAGCTGGCTAGCACTCAGATAGCTGGCTGACTAGCTATAACAGGCCTTTAAATCCAGCTTCTTTCGCTTACGGCCAAACCACCTTGGGAACGCCTGATCTCGTCCGATCTCAGAAGCCAAGCAGGGTTGGGCTCAGTCAGTACCTAGATGGGAGACCGCCTGGGAATACTGAGTGCTGTAAGCTTTTTATTTTTTGGTTTCAGCCCCATTCATGGTGTCATTTAGCTGTTAGCTAGCATAATAAAGTATCTATCTATCTATCTATCTATCTATCTATCTATCTATCTATCTATCTATCTATCTATCTATCTATCTATCTATCTATCTATCTATCTATCTATCTATCTATCTATCTATCTATCTATCTATCTATCTATAAAAGGCCTTCCAATGTAATTCCAGCCCAGATAGCTGGCTAGCACTCAGATAGCTGGCTGACTAGCTATAACAGGCCTTTAAATCCAGCTTCTTTCTCTTACGGCCAAACCACCTTGGGAACGCCTGATCTCGTCCGATCTCAGAAGCCAAGCAGGGTTGGGCTCAGTCAGTACCTAGATGGGAGACCGCCTGGGAATACTGAGTGCTGTAAGCTTTTTATTTTTTGGTTTCAGCCCCATTCATGGTGTCATTTAGCTGTTAGCTAGCATAATAAAGTATCTATCTATCTATCTATCTATCTATCTATCTATCTATCTATCTATCTATCTATCTATCTATCTATCTATCTATCTATCTATCTATCTATCTATCTATCTATCTATCTATCTATCTATCTATCTATCTATCTATCTATCTATCTATCTATCTATCTATCTATCTATCTATCTATCTATAAAAGGCCTTCCAATGTAATTCCAGCCCAGATAGCTGGCTAGCACTCAGATAGCTGGCTGACTAGCTATAACAGGCCTTTAAATCCAGCTTCTTTTGCTTACAGCCAAACCACCTTGGGAACGCCTGATCTCGTCCGATCTCAGAAGCCAAGCAGGGTTGGGCTCAGTCAGTACCTAGATGGGAGACCGCCTGGGAATACTGAGTGCTGTAAGCTTTTTATTTTTTGGTTTCAGCCCCATTCATGGTGTCATTTAGCTGTTAGCTAGCATAATAAAGTATCTATCTATCTATCTATCTATCTATCTATCTATCTATCTATCTATCTATCTATCTATCTATCTATCTATCTATCTATCTATCTATCTATCTATCTATCTATCTATCTATCTATCTATCTATCTATCTATAAAAGGCCTTCCAATGTAATTCCAGCCCAGATAGCTGGCTAGCACTCAGATAGCTGGCTGACTAGCTATAACAGGCCTTTAAATCCAGCTTCTTTCGCTTACGGCCAAACCACCTTGGGAACGCCTGATCTCGTCCGATCTCAGAAGCCAAGCAGGGTTGGGCTCAGTCAGTACCTAGATGGGAGACCGCCTGGGAATACTGAGTGCTGTAAGCTTTTTATTTTTTGGTTTCAGCCCCATTCATGGTGTCATTTAGCTGTTAGCTAGCATAATAAAGTATCTATCTATCTATCTATCTATCTATCTATCTATCTATCTATCTATCTATCTATCTATCTATCTATCTATCTATCTATCTATCTATCTATCTATCTATCTATCTATCTATCTATCTATCTATCTATCTATCTATCTATCTATAAAAGGCCTTCCAATGTAATTCCAGCCCAGTTAGCTGGCTAGCACTCAGATAGCTGGCTGACTAGCTATAACAGGCCTTTAAATCCAGCTTCTTTCGCTTACGGCCAAACCACCTTGGGAACGCCTGATCTCGTCCGATCTCAGAAGCCAAGCAGGGTTGGGCTCAGTCAGTACCTAGATGGGAGACCGCCTGGGAATACTGAGTGCTGTAAGCTTTTTATTTTTTGGTTTCAGCCCCATTCATGGTGTCATTTAGCTGTTAGCTAGCATAATAAAGTATCTATCTATCTATCTATCTATCTATCTATCTATCTATCTATCTATCTATCTATCTATCTATCTATCTATCTATCTATCTATCTATCTATCTATCTATCTATCTATCTATCTATCTATCTATCTATCTATCTATCTATCTATCTATCTATCTATAAAAGGCCTTCCAATGTAATTCCAGCCCAGATAGCTGGCTAGCACTCAGATAGCTGGCTGACTAGCTATAACAGGCCTTTAAATCCAGCTTCTTTCTCTTACGGCCAAACCACCTTGGGAACGCCTGATCTCGTCCGATCTCAGAAGCCAAGCAGGGTTGGGCTCAGTCAGTACCTAGATGGGAGACCGCCTGGGAATACTGAGTGCTGTAAGCTTTTTATTTTTTGGTTTCAGCCCCATTCATGGTGTCATTTAGCTGTTAGCTAGCATAATAAAGTATCTATCTATCTATCTATCTATCTATCTATCTATCTATCTATCTATCTATCTATCTATCTATCTATCTATCTATCTATCTATCTATCTATCTATCTATCTATCTATCTATCTATCTATCTATCTATCTATCTATCTATCTATCTATCTATCTATCTATCTATAAAAGGCCTTCCAATGTAATTCCAGCCCAGATAGCTGGCTAGCACTCAGATAGCTGGCTGACTAGCTATAACAGGCCTTTAAATCCAGCTTCTTTTGCTTACAGCCAAACCACCTTGGGAACGCCTGATCTCGTCCGATCTCAGAAGCCAAGCAGGGTTGGGCTCAGTCAGTACCTAGATGGGAGACCGCCTGGGAATACTGAGTGCTGTAAGCTTTTTATTTTTTGGTTTCAGCCCCATTCATGGTGTCATTTAGCTGTTAGCTAGCATAATAAAGTATCTATCTATCTATCTATCTATCTATCTATCTATCTATCTATCTATCTATCTATCTATCTATCTATCTATCTATCTATCTATCTATCTATCTATCTATCTATCTATCTATCTATCTATCTATCTATCTATAAAAGGCCTTCCAATGTAATTCCAGCCCAGATAGCTGGCTAGCACTCAGATAGCTGGCTGACTAGCTATAACAGGCCTTTAAATCCAGCTTCTTTCGCTTACGGCCAAACCACCTTGGGAACGCCTGATCTCGTCCGATCTCAGAAGCCAAGCAGGGTTGGGCTCAGTCAGTACCTAGATGGGAGACCGCCTGGGAATACTGAGTGCTGTAAGCTTTTTATTTTTTGGTTTCAGCCCCATTCATGGTGTCATTTAGCTGTTAGCTAGCATAATAAAGTATCTATCTATCTATCTATCTATCTATCTATCTATCTATCTATCTATCTATCTATCTATCTATCTATCTATCTATCTATCTATCTATCTATCTATCTATCTATCTATCTATCTATCTATCTATCTATCTATCTATCTATCTATAAAAGGCCTTCCAATGTAATTCCAGCCCAGATAGCTGGCTAGCACTCAGATAGCTGGCTGACTAGCTATAACAGGCCTTTAAATCCAGCTTCTTTCGCTTACGGCCAAACCACCTTGGGAACGCCTGATCTCGTCCGATCTCAGAAGCCAAGCAGGGTTGGGCTCAGTCAGTACCTAGATGGGAGACCGCCTGGGAATACTGAGTGCTGTAAGCTTTTTATTTTTTGGTTTCAGCCCCATTCATGGTGTCATTTAGCTGTTAGCTAGCATAATAAAGTATCTATCTATCTATCTATCTATCTATCTATCTATCTATCTATCTATCTATCTATCTATCTATCTATCTATCTATCTATCTATCTATCTATCTATCTATCTATCTATCTATCTATCTATCTATCTATCTATCTATCTATAAAAGGCCTTCCAATGTAATTCCAGCCCAGTTAGCTGGCTAGCACTCAGATAGCTGGCTGACTAGCTATAACAGGCCTTTAAATCCAGCTTCTTTCGCTTACGGCCAAACCACCTTGGGAACGCCTGATCTCGTCCGATCTCAGAAGCCAAGCAGGGTTGGGCTCAGTCAGTACCTAGATGGGAGACCGCCTGGGAATACTGAGTGCTGTAAGCTTTTTATTTTTTGGTTTCAGCCCCATTCATGGTGTCATTTAGCTGTTAGCTAGCATAATAAAGTATCTATCTATCTATCTATCTATCTATCTATCTATCTATCTATCTATCTATCTATCTATCTATCTATCTATCTATCTATCTATCTATCTATCTATCTATCTATCTATCTATCTATCTATCTATCTATCTATCTATCTATCTATCTATCTATCTATCTATCTATAAAAGGCCTTCCAATGTAATTCCAGCCCAGATAGCTGGCTAGCACTCAGATAGCTGGCTGACTAGCTATAACAGGCCTTTAAATCCAGCTTCTTTCGCTTACGGCCAAACCACCTTGGGAACGCCTGATCTCGTCCGATCTCAGAAGCCAAGCAGGGTTGGGCTCAGTCAGTACCTAGATGGGAGACCGCCTGGGAATACTGAGTGCTGTAAGCTTTTTATTTTTTGGTTTCAGCCCCATTCATGGTGTCATTTAGCTGTTAGCTAGCATAATAAAGTATCTATCTATCTATCTATCTATCTATCTATCTATCTATCTATCTATCTATCTATCTATCTATCTATCTATCTATCTATCTATCTATCTATCTATCTATCTATCTATCTATCTATCTATCTATCTATCTATCTATCTATCTATCTATAAAAGGCCTTCCAATGTAATTCCAGCCCAGATAGCTGGCTAGCACTCAGATAGCTGGCTGACTAGCTATAACAGGCCTTTAAATCCAGCTTCTTTCGCTTACGGCCAAACCACCTTGGGAACGCCTGATCTCGTCCGATCTCAGAAGCCAAGCAGGGTTGGGCTCAGTCAGTACCTAGATGGGAGACCGCCTGGGAATACTGAGTGCTGTAAGCTTTTTATTTTTTGGTTTCAGCCCCATTCATGGTGTCATTTAGCTGTTAGCTAGCATAATAAAGTATCTATCTATCTATCTATCTATCTATCTATCTATCTATCTATCTATCTATCTATCTATCTATCTATCTATCTATCTATCTATCTATCTATCTATCTATCTATCTATCTATCTATCTATCTATCTATCTATCTATCTATCTATCTATCTATCTATCTATCTATAAAAGGCCTTCCAATGTAATTCCAGCCCAGATAGCTGGCTAGCACTCAGATAGCTGGCTGACTAGCTATAACAGGCCTTTAAATCCAGCTTCTTTCGCTTACGGCCAAACCACCTTGGGAACGCCTGATCTCGTCCGATCTCAGAAGCCAAGCAGGGTTGGGCTCAGTCAGTACCTAGATGGGAGACCGCCTGGGAATACTGAGTGCTGTAAGCTTTTTATTTTTTGGTTTCAGCCCCATTCATGGTGTCATTTAGCTGTTAGCTAGCATAATAAAGTATCTATCTATCTATCTATCTATCTATCTATCTATCTATCTATCTATCTATCTATCTATCTATCTATCTATCTATCTATCTATCTATCTATCTATCTATCTATCTATCTATCTATCTATCTATCTATCTATCTATCTATCTATCTATCTATAAAAGGCCTTCCAATGTAATTCCAGCCCAGTTAGCTGGCTAGCACTCAGATAGCTGGCTGACTAGCTATAACAGGCCTTTAAATCCAGCTTCTTTCGCTTACGGCCAAACCACCTTGGGAACGCCTGATCTCGTCCGATCTCAGAAGCCAAGCAGGGTTGGGCTCAGTCAGTACCTAGATGGGAGACCGCCTGGGAATACTGAGTGCTGTAAGCTTTTTATTTTTTGGTTTCAGCCCCATTCATGGTGTCATTTAGCTGTTAGCTAGCATAATAAAGTATCTATCTATCTATCTATCTATCTATCTATCTATCTATCTATCTATCTATCTATCTATCTATCTATCTATCTATCTATCTATCTATCTATCTATCTATCTATCTATCTATCTATCTATCTATCTATCTATCTATCTATAAAAGGCCTTCCAATGTAATTCCAGCCCAGATAGCTGGCTAGCACTCAGATAGCTGGCTGACTAGCTATAACAGGCCTTTAAATCCAGCTTCTTTCGCTTACGGCCAAACCACCTTGGGAACGCCTGATCTCGTCCGATCTCAGAAGCCAAGCAGGGTTGGGCTCAGTCAGTACCTAGATGGGAGACCGCCTGGGAATACTGAGTGCTGTAAGCTTTTTATTTTTTGGTTTCAGCCCCATTCATGGTGTCATTTAGCTGTTAGCTAGCATAATAAAGTATCTATCTATCTATCTATCTATCTATCTATCTATCTATCTATCTATCTATCTATCTATCTATCTATCTATCTATCTATCTATCTATCTATCTATCTATCTATCTATCTATCTATCTATCTATCTATCTATCTATCTATCTATCTATCTATCTATAAAAGGCCTTCCAATGTAATTCCAGCCCAGATAGCTGGCTAGCACTCAGATAGCTGGCTGACTAGCTATAACAGGCCTTTAAATCCAGCTTCTTTCGCTTACGGCCAAACCACCTTGGGAACGCCTGATCTCGTCCGATCTCAGAAGCCAAGCAGGGTTGGGCTCAGTCAGTACCTAGATGGGAGACCGCCTGGGAATACTGAGTGCTGTAAGCTTTTTATTTTTTGGTTTCAGCCCCATTCATGGTGTCATTTAGCTGTTAGCTAGCATAATAAAGTATCTATCTATCTATCTATCTATCTATCTATCTATCTATCTATCTATCTATCTATCTATCTATCTATCTATCTATCTATCTATCTATCTATCTATCTATCTATCTATCTATCTATCTATCTATCTATCTATCTATCTATAAAAGGCCTTCCAATGTAATTCCAGCCCAGATAGCTGGCTAGCACTCAGATAGCTGGCTGACTAGCTATAACAGGCCTTTAAATCCAGCTTCTTTCTCTTACGGCCAAACCACCTTGGGAACGCCTGATCTCGTCCGATCTCAGAAGCCAAGCAGGGTTGGGCTCAGTCAGTACCTAGATGGGAGACCGCCTGGGAATACTGAGTGCTGTAAGCTTTTTATTTTTTGGTTTCAGCCCCATTCATGGTGTCATTTAGCTGTTAGCTAGCATAATAAAGTATCTATCTATCTATCTATCTATCTATCTATCTATCTATCTATCTATCTATCTATCTATCTATCTATCTATCTATCTATCTATCTATCTATCTATCTATCTATCTATCTATCTATCTATCTATCTATCTATCTATCTATCTATCTATCTATCTATCTATCTATCTATCTATAAAAGGCCTTCCAATGTAATTCCAGCCCAGATAGCTGGCTAGCACTCAGATAGCTGGCTGACTAGCTATAACAGGCCTTTAAATCCAGCTTCTTTTGCTTACAGCCAAACCACCTTGGGAACGCCTGATCTCGTCCGATCTCAGAAGCCAAGCAGGGTTGGGCTCAGTCAGTACCTAGATGGGAGACCGCCTGGGAATACTGAGTGCTGTAAGCTTTTTATTTTTTGGTTTCAGCCCCATTCATGGTGTCATTTAGCTGTTAGCTAGCATAATAAAGTATCTATCTATCTATCTATCTATCTATCTATCTATCTATCTATCTATCTATCTATCTATCTATCTATCTATCTATCTATCTATCTATCTATCTATCTATCTATCTATCTATCTATCTATCTATCTATCTATCTATAAAAGGCCTTCCAATGTAATTCCAGCCCAGATAGCTGGCTAGCACTCAGATAGCTGGCTGACTAGCTATAACAGGCCTTTAAATCCAGCTTCTTTCGCTTACGGCCAAACCACCTTGGGAACGCCTGATCTCGTCCGATCTCAGAAGCCAAGCAGGGTTGGGCTCAGTCAGTACCTAGATGGGAGACCGCCTGGGAATACTGAGTGCTGTAAGCTTTTTATTTTTTGGTTTCAGCCCCATTCATGGTGTCATTTAGCTGTTAGCTAGCATAATAAAGTATCTATCTATCTATCTATCTATCTATCTATCTATCTATCTATCTATCTATCTATCTATCTATCTATCTATCTATCTATCTATCTATCTATCTATCTATCTATCTATCTATCTATCTATCTATCTATCTATCTATCTATCTATAAAAGGCCTTCCAATGTAATTCCAGCCCAGTTAGCTGGCTAGCACTCAGATAGCTGGCTGACTAGCTATAACAGGCCTTTAAATCCAGCTTCTTTCGCTTACGGCCAAACCACCTTGGGAACGCCTGATCTCGTCCGATCTCAGAAGCCAAGCAGGGTTGGGCTCAGTCAGTACCTAGATGGGAGACCGCCTGGGAATACTGAGTGCTGTAAGCTTTTTATTTTTTGGTTTCAGCCCCATTCATGGTGTCATTTAGCTGTTAGCTAGCATAATAAAGTATCTATCTATCTATCTATCTATCTATCTATCTATCTATCTATCTATCTATCTATCTATCTATCTATCTATCTATCTATCTATCTATCTATCTATCTATCTATCTATCTATCTATCTATCTATCTATCTATCTATCTATCTATCTATCTATCTATCTATAAAAGGCCTTCCAATGTAATTCCAGCCCAGATAGCTGGCTAGCACTCAGATAGCTGGCTGACTAGCTATAACAGGCCTTTAAATCCAGCTTCTTTCTCTTACGGCCAAACCACCTTGGGAACGCCTGATCTCGTCCGATCTCAGAAGCCAAGCAGGGTTGGGCTCAGTCAGTACCTAGATGGGAGACCGCCTGGGAATACTGAGTGCTGTAAGCTTTTTATTTTTTGGTTTCAGCCCCATTCATGGTGTCATTTAGCTGTTAGCTAGCATAATAAAGTATCTATCTATCTATCTATCTATCTATCTATCTATCTATCTATCTATCTATCTATCTATCTATCTATCTATCTATCTATCTATCTATCTATCTATCTATCTATCTATCTATCTATCTATCTATCTATCTATCTATCTATCTATCTATCTATCTATCTATCTATCTATCTATCTATAAAAGGCCTTCCAATGTAATTCCAGCCCAGATAGCTGGCTAGCACTCAGATAGCTGGCTGACTAGCTATAACAGGCCTTTAAATCCAGCTTCTTTTGCTTACAGCCAAACCACCTTGGGAACGCCTGATCTCGTCCGATCTCAGAAGCCAAGCAGGGTTGGGCTCAGTCAGTACCTAGATGGGAGACCGCCTGGGAATACTGAGTGCTGTAAGCTTTTTATTTTTTGGTTTCAGCCCCATTCATGGTGTCATTTAGCTGTTAGCTAGCATAATAAAGTATCTATCTATCTATCTATCTATCTATCTATCTATCTATCTATCTATCTATCTATCTATCTATCTATCTATCTATCTATCTATCTATCTATCTATCTATCTATCTATCTATCTATCTATCTATCTATCTATCTATCTATCTATCTATCTATCTATCTATAAAAGGCCTTCCAATGTAATTCCAGCCCAGATAGCTGGCTAGCACTCAGATAGCTGGCTGACTAGCTATAACAGGCCTTTAAATCCAGCTTCTTTCGCTTACGGCCAAACCACCTTGGGAACGCCTGATCTCGTCCGATCTCAGAAGCCAAGCAGGGTTGGGCTCAGTCAGTACCTAGATGGGAGACCGCCTGGGAATACTGAGTGCTGTAAGCTTTTTATTTTTTGGTTTCAGCCCCATTCATGGTGTCATTTAGCTGTTAGCTAGCATAATAAAGTATCTATCTATCTATCTATCTATCTATCTATCTATCTATCTATCTATCTATCTATCTATCTATCTATCTATCTATCTATCTATCTATCTATCTATCTATCTATCTATCTATCTATCTATCTATCTATCTATCTATCTATCTATCTATCTATCTATCTATAAAAGGCCTTCCAATGTAATTCCAGCCCAGATAGCTGGCTAGCACTCAGATAGCTGGCTGACTAGCTATAACAGGCCTTTAAATCCAGCTTCTTTCGCTTACGGCCAAACCACCTTGGGAACGCCTGATCTCGTCCGATCTCAGAAGCCAAGCAGGGTTGGGCTCAGTCAGTACCTAGATGGGAGACCGCCTGGGAATACTGAGTGCTGTAAGCTTTTTATTTTTTGGTTTCAGCCCCATTCATGGTGTCATTTAGCTGTTAGCTAGCATAATAAAGTATCTATCTATCTATCTATCTATCTATCTATCTATCTATCTATCTATCTATCTATCTATCTATCTATCTATCTATCTATCTATCTATCTATCTATCTATCTATCTATCTATCTATCTATCTATCTATCTATCTATCTATCTATCTATAAAAGGCCTTCCAATGTAATTCCAGCCCAGTTAGCTGGCTAGCACTCAGATAGCTGGCTGACTAGCTATAACAGGCCTTTAAATCCAGCTTCTTTCGCTTACGGCCAAACCACCTTGGGAACGCCTGATCTCGTCCGATCTCAGAAGCCAAGCAGGGTTGGGCTCAGTCAGTACCTAGATGGGAGACCGCCTGGGAATACTGAGTGCTGTAAGCTTTTTATTTTTTGGTTTCAGCCCCATTCATGGTGTCATTTAGCTGTTAGCTAGCATAATAAAGTATCTATCTATCTATCTATCTATCTATCTATCTATCTATCTATCTATCTATCTATCTATCTATCTATCTATCTATCTATCTATCTATCTATCTATCTATCTATCTATCTATCTATCTATCTATCTATCTATCTATCTATCTATCTATCTATCTATCTATCTATAAAAGGCCTTCCAATGTAATTCCAGCCCAGATAGCTGGCTAGCACTCAGATAGCTGGCTGACTAGCTATAACAGGCCTTTAAATCCAGCTTCTTTCGCTTACGGCCAAACCACCTTGGGAACGCCTGATCTCGTCCGATCTCAGAAGCCAAGCAGGGTTGGGCTCAGTCAGTACCTAGATGGGAGACCGCCTGGGAATACTGAGTGCTGTAAGCTTTTTATTTTTTGGTTTCAGCCCCATTCATGGTGTCATTTAGCTGTTAGCTAGCATAATAAAGTATCTATCTATCTATCTATCTATCTATCTATCTATCTATCTATCTATCTATCTATCTATCTATCTATCTATCTATCTATCTATCTATCTATCTATCTATCTATCTATCTATCTATCTATCTATCTATCTATCTATCTATCTATCTATCTATCTATCTATAAAAGGCCTTCCAATGTAATTCCAGCCCAGATAGCTGGCTAGCACTCAGATAGCTGGCTGACTAGCTATAACAGGCCTTTAAATCCAGCTTCTTTCGCTTACGGCCAAACCACCTTGGGAACGCCTGATCTCGTCCGATCTCAGAAGCCAAGCAGGGTTGGGCTCAGTCAGTACCTAGATGGGAGACCGCCTGGGAATACTGAGTGCTGTAAGCTTTTTATTTTTTGGTTTCAGCCCCATTCATGGTGTCATTTAGCTGTTAGCTAGCATAATAAAGTATCTATCTATCTATCTATCTATCTATCTATCTATCTATCTATCTATCTATCTATCTATCTATCTATCTATCTATCTATCTATCTATCTATCTATCTATCTATCTATCTATCTATCTATCTATCTATCTATCTATCTATCTATCTATCTATAAAAGGCCTTCCAATGTAATTCCAGCCCAGATAGCTGGCTAGCACTCAGATAGCTGGCTGACTAGCTATAACAGGCCTTTAAATCCAGCTTCTTTCGCTTACGGCCAAACCACCTTGGGAACGCCTGATCTCGTCCGATCTCAGAAGCCAAGCAGGGTTGGGCTCAGTCAGTACCTAGATGGGAGACCGCCTGGGAATACTGAGTGCTGTAAGCTTTTTATTTTTTGGTTTCAGCCCCATTCATGGTGTCATTTAGCTGTTAGCTAGCATAATAAAGTATCTATCTATCTATCTATCTATCTATCTATCTATCTATCTATCTATCTATCTATCTATCTATCTATCTATCTATCTATCTATCTATCTATCTATCTATCTATCTATCTATCTATCTATCTATCTATCTATCTATCTATCTATCTATCTATCTATAAAAGGCCTTCCAATGTAATTCCAGCCCAGATAGCTGGCTAGCACTCAGATAGCTGGCTGACTAGCTATAACAGGCCTTTAAATCCAGCTTCTTTCGCTTACGGCCAAACCACCTTGGGAACGCCTGATCTCGTCCGATCTCAGAAGCCAAGCAGGGTTGGGCTCAGTCAGTACCTAGATGGGAGACCGCCTGGGAATACTGAGTGCTGTAAGCTTTTTATTTTTTGGTTTCAGCCCCATTCATGGTGTCATTTAGCTGTTAGCTAGCATAATAAAGTATCTATCTATCTATCTATCTATCTATCTATCTATCTATCTATCTATCTATCTATCTATCTATCTATCTATCTATCTATCTATCTATCTATCTATCTATCTATCTATCTATCTATCTATCTATCTATCTATCTATCTATCTATCTATCTATCTATAAAAGGCCTTCCAATGTAATTCCAGCCCAGTTAGCTGGCTAGCACTCAGATAGCTGGCTGACTAGCTATAACAGGCCTTTAAATCCAGCTTCTTTCGCTTACGGCCAAACCACCTTGGGAACGCCTGATCTCGTCCGATCTCAGAAGCCAAGCAGGGTTGGGCTCAGTCAGTACCTAGATGGGAGACCGCCTGGGAATACTGAGTGCTGTAAGCTTTTTATTTTTTGGTTTCAGCCCCATTCATGGTGTCATTTAGCTGTTAGCTAGCATAATAAAGTATCTATCTATCTATCTATCTATCTATCTATCTATCTATCTATCTATCTATCTATCTATCTATCTATCTATCTATCTATCTATCTATCTATCTATCTATCTATCTATCTATCTATCTATCTATCTATCTATCTATCTATCTATCTATCTATAAAAGGCCTTCCAATGTAATTCCAGCCCAGATAGCTGGCTAGCACTCAGATAGCTGGCTGACTAGCTATAACAGGCCTTTAAATCCAGCTTCTTTCGCTTACGGCCAAACCACCTTGGGAACGCCTGATCTCGTCCGATCTCAGAAGCCAAGCAGGGTTGGGCTCAGTCAGTACCTAGATGGGAGACCGCCTGGGAATACTGAGTGCTGTAAGCTTTTTATTTTTTGGTTTCAGCCCCATTCATGGTGTCATTTAGCTGTTAGCTAGCATAATAAAGTATCTATCTATCTATCTATCTATCTATCTATCTATCTATCTATCTATCTATCTATCTATCTATCTATCTATCTATCTATCTATCTATCTATCTATCTATCTATCTATCTATCTATCTATCTATCTATCTATCTATCTATCTATCTATCTATCTATCTATCTATCTATAAAAGGCCTTCCAATGTAATTCCAGCCCAGATAGCTGGCTAGCACTCAGATAGCTGGCTGACTAGCTATAACAGGCCTTTAAATCCAGCTTCTTTCGCTTACGGCCAAACCACCTTGGGAACGCCTGATCTCGTCCGATCTCAGAAGCCAAGCAGGGTTGGGCTCAGTCAGTACCTAGATGGGAGACCGCCTGGGAATACTGAGTGCTGTAAGCTTTTTATTTTTTGGTTTCAGCCCCATTCATGGTGTCATTTAGCTGTTAGCTAGCATAATAAAGTATCTATCTATCTATCTATCTATCTATCTATCTATCTATCTATCTATCTATCTATCTATCTATCTATCTATCTATCTATCTATCTATCTATCTATCTATCTATCTATCTATCTATCTATCTATCTATCTATCTATCTATCTATCTATCTATCTATCTATCTATCTATAAAAGGCCTTCCAATGTAATTCCAGCCCAGATAGCTGGCTAGCACTCAGATAGCTGGCTGACTAGCTATAACAGGCCTTTAAATCCAGCTTCTTTCGCTTACGGCCAAACCACCTTGGGAACGCCTGATCTCGTCCGATCTCAGAAGCCAAGCAGGGTTGGGCTCAGTCAGTACCTAGATGGGAGACCGCCTGGGAATACTGAGTGCTGTAAGCTTTTTATTTTTTGGTTTCAGCCCCATTCATGGTGTCATTTAGCTGTTAGCTAGCATAATAAAGTATCTATCTATCTATCTATCTATCTATCTATCTATCTATCTATCTATCTATCTATCTATCTATCTATCTATCTATCTATCTATCTATCTATCTATCTATCTATCTATCTATCTATCTATCTATCTATCTATAAAAGGCCTTCCAATGTAATTCCAGCCCAGATAGCTGGCTAGCACTCAGATAGCTGGCTGACTAGCTATAACAGGCCTTTAAATCCAGCTTCTTTCTCTTACGGCCAAACCACCTTGGGAACGCCTGATCTCGTCCGATCTCAGAAGCCAAGCAGGGTTGGGCTCAGTCAGTACCTAGATGGGAGACCGCCTGGGAATACTGAGTGCTGTAAGCTTTTTATTTTTTGGTTTCAGCCCCATTCATGGTGTCATTTAGCTGTTAGCTAGCATAATAAAGTATCTATCTATCTATCTATCTATCTATCTATCTATCTATCTATCTATCTATCTATCTATCTATCTATCTATCTATCTATCTATCTATCTATCTATCTATCTATCTATCTATCTATCTATCTATCTATCTATCTATCTATCTATCTATCTATCTATCTATAAAAGGCCTTCCAATGTAATTCCAGCCCAGATAGCTGGCTAGCACTCAGATAGCTGGCTGACTAGCTATAACAGGCCTTTAAATCCAGCTTCTTTTGCTTACAGCCAAACCACCTTGGGAACGCCTGATCTCGTCCGATCTCAGAAGCCAAGCAGGGTTGGGCTCAGTCAGTACCTAGATGGGAGACCGCCTGGGAATACTGAGTGCTGTAAGCTTTTTATTTTTTGGTTTCAGCCCCATTCATGGTGTCATTTAGCTGTTAGCTAGCATAATAAAGTATCTATCTATCTATCTATCTATCTATCTATCTATCTATCTATCTATCTATCTATCTATCTATCTATCTATCTATCTATCTATCTATCTATCTATCTATCTATCTATCTATCTATCTATCTATCTATCTATCTATCTATCTATCTATCTATCTATAAAAGGCCTTCCAATGTAATTCCAGCCCAGATAGCTGGCTAGCACTCAGATAGCTGGCTGACTAGCTATAACAGGCCTTTAAATCCAGCTTCTTTCGCTTACGGCCAAACCACCTTGGGAACGCCTGATCTCGTCCGATCTCAGAAGCCAAGCAGGGTTGGGCTCAGTCAGTACCTAGATGGGAGACCGCCTGGGAATACTGAGTGCTGTAAGCTTTTTATTTTTTGGTTTCAGCCCCATTCATGGTGTCATTTAGCTGTTAGCTAGCATAATAAAGTATCTATCTATCTATCTATCTATCTATCTATCTATCTATCTATCTATCTATCTATCTATCTATCTATCTATCTATCTATCTATCTATCTATCTATCTATCTATCTATCTATCTATCTATCTATCTATCTATCTATCTATCTATCTATCTATCTATCTATAAAAGGCCTTCCAATGTAATTCCAGCCCAGTTAGCTGGCTAGCACTCAGATAGCTGGCTGACTAGCTATAACAGGCCTTTAAATCCAGCTTCTTTCGCTTACGGCCAAACCACCTTGGGAACGCCTGATCTCGTCCGATCTCAGAAGCCAAGCAGGGTTGGGCTCAGTCAGTACCTAGATGGGAGACCGCCTGGGAATACTGAGTGCTGTAAGCTTTTTATTTTTTGGTTTCAGCCCCATTCATGGTGTCATTTAGCTGTTAGCTAGCATAATAAAGTATCTATCTATCTATCTATCTATCTATCTATCTATCTATCTATCTATCTATCTATCTATCTATCTATCTATCTATCTATCTATCTATCTATCTATCTATCTATCTATCTATCTATCTATCTATCTATCTATCTATCTATCTATCTATCTATCTATCTATCTATAAAAGGCCTTCCAATGTAATTCCAGCCCAGATAGCTGGCTAGCACTCAGATAGCTGGCTGACTAGCTATAACAGGCCTTTAAATCCAGCTTCTTTCGCTTACGGCCAAACCACCTTGGGAACGCCTGATCTCGTCCGATCTCAGAAGCCAAGCAGGGTTGGGCTCAGTCAGTACCTAGATGGGAGACCGCCTGGGAATACTGAGTGCTGTAAGCTTTTTATTTTTTGGTTTCAGCCCCATTCATGGTGTCATTTAGCTGTTAGCTAGCATAATAAAGTATCTATCTATCTATCTATCTATCTATCTATCTATCTATCTATCTATCTATCTATCTATCTATCTATCTATCTATCTATCTATCTATCTATCTATCTATCTATCTATCTATCTATCTATCTATCTATCTATCTATCTATCTATCTATCTATCTATCTATAAAAGGCCTTCCAATGTAATTCCAGCCCAGATAGCTGGCTAGCACTCAGATAGCTGGCTGACTAGCTATAACAGGCCTTTAAATCCAGCTTCTTTCGCTTACGGCCAAACCACCTTGGGAACGCCTGATCTCGTCCGATCTCAGAAGCCAAGCAGGGTTGGGCTCAGTCAGTACCTAGATGGGAGACCGCCTGGGAATACTGAGTGCTGTAAGCTTTTTATTTTTTGGTTTCAGCCCCATTCATGGTGTCATTTAGCTGTTAGCTAGCATAATAAAGTATCTATCTATCTATCTATCTATCTATCTATCTATCTATCTATCTATCTATCTATCTATCTATCTATCTATCTATCTATCTATCTATCTATCTATCTATCTATCTATCTATCTATCTATCTATCTATCTATCTATCTATAAAAGGCCTTCCAATGTAATTCCAGCCCAGATAGCTGGCTAGCACTCAGATAGCTGGCTGACTAGCTATAACAGGCCTTTAAATCCAGCTTCTTTCGCTTACGGCCAAACCACCTTGGGAACGCCTGATCTCGTCCGATCTCAGAAGCCAAGCAGGGTTGGGCTCAGTCAGTACCTAGATGGGAGACCGCCTGGGAATACTGAGTGCTGTAAGCTTTTTATTTTTTGGTTTCAGCCCCATTCATGGTGTCATTTAGCTGTTAGCTAGCATAATAAAGTATCTATCTATCTATCTATCTATCTATCTATCTATCTATCTATCTATCTATCTATCTATCTATCTATCTATCTATCTATCTATCTATCTATCTATCTATCTATCTATCTATCTATCTATCTATCTATCTATCTATCTATCTATCTATAAAAGGCCTTCCAATGTAATTCCAGCCCAGATAGCTGGCTAGCACTCAGATAGCTGGCTGACTAGCTATAACAGGCCTTTAAATCCAGCTTCTTTCGCTTACGGCCAAACCACCTTGGGAACGCCTGATCTCGTCCGATCTCAGAAGCCAAGCAGGGTTGGGCTCAGTCAGTACCTAGATGGGAGACCGCCTGGGAATACTGAGTGCTGTAAGCTTTTTATTTTTTGGTTTCAGCCCCATTCATGGTGTCATTTAGCTGTTAGCTAGCATAATAAAGTATCTATCTATCTATCTATCTATCTATCTATCTATCTATCTATCTATCTATCTATCTATCTATCTATCTATCTATCTATCTATCTATCTATCTATCTATCTATCTATCTATCTATCTATCTATCTATCTATCTATCTATCTATCTATAAAAGGCCTTCCAATGTAATTCCAGCCCAGATAGCTGGCTAGCACTCAGATAGCTGGCTGACTAGCTATAACAGGCCTTTAAATCCAGCTTCTTTTGCTTACAGCCAAACCACCTTGGGAACGCCTGATCTCGTCCGATCTCAGAAGCCAAGCAGGGTTGGGCTCAGTCAGTACCTAGATGGGAGACCGCCTGGGAATACTGAGTGCTGTAAGCTTTTTATTTTTTGGTTTCAGCCCCATTCATGGTGTCATTTAGCTGTTAGCTAGCATAATAAAGTATCTATCTATCTATCTATCTATCTATCTATCTATCTATCTATCTATCTATCTATCTATCTATCTATCTATCTATCTATCTATCTATCTATCTATCTATCTATCTATCTATCTATCTATCTATCTATCTATCTATCTATCTATCTATCTATCTATCTATCTATCTATAAAAGGCCTTCCAATGTAATTCCAGCCCAGATAGCTGGCTAGCACTCAGATAGCTGGCTGACTAGCTATAACAGGCCTTTAAATCCAGCTTCTTTCGCTTACGGCCAAACCACCTTGGGAACGCCTGATCTCGTCCGATCTCAGAAGCCAAGCAGGGTTGGGCTCAGTCAGTACCTAGATGGGAGACCGCCTGGGAATACTGAGTGCTGTAAGCTTTTTATTTTTTGGTTTCAGCCCCATTCATGGTGTCATTTAGCTGTTAGCTAGCATAATAAAGTATCTATCTATCTATCTATCTATCTATCTATCTATCTATCTATCTATCTATCTATCTATCTATCTATCTATCTATCTATCTATCTATCTATCTATCTATCTATCTATCTATCTATCTATCTATCTATCTATCTATCTATCTATCTATAAAAGGCCTTCCAATGTAATTCCAGCCCAGTTAGCTGGCTAGCACTCAGATAGCTGGCTGACTAGCTATAACAGGCCTTTAAATCCAGCTTCTTTCGCTTACGGCCAAACCACCTTGGGAACGCCTGATCTCGTCCGATCTCAGAAGCCAAGCAGGGTTGGGCTCAGTCAGTACCTAGATGGGAGACCGCCTGGGAATACTGAGTGCTGTAAGCTTTTTATTTTTTGGTTTCAGCCCCATTCATGGTGTCATTTAGCTGTTAGCTAGCATAATAAAGTATCTATCTATCTATCTATCTATCTATCTATCTATCTATCTATCTATCTATCTATCTATCTATCTATCTATCTATCTATCTATCTATCTATCTATCTATCTATCTATCTATCTATCTATCTATCTATCTATCTATCTATCTATCTATCTATCTATCTATAAAAGGCCTTCCAATGTAATTCCAGCCCAGATAGCTGGCTAGCACTCAGATAGCTGGCTGACTAGCTATAACAGGCCTTTAAATCCAGCTTCTTTCGCTTACGGCCAAACCACCTTGGGAACGCCTGATCTCGTCCGATCTCAGAAGCCAAGCAGGGTTGGGCTCAGTCAGTACCTAGATGGGAGACCGCCTGGGAATACTGAGTGCTGTAAGCTTTTTATTTTTTGGTTTCAGCCCCATTCATGGTGTCATTTAGCTGTTAGCTAGCATAATAAAGTATCTATCTATCTATCTATCTATCTATCTATCTATCTATCTATCTATCTATCTATCTATCTATCTATCTATCTATCTATCTATCTATCTATCTATCTATCTATCTATCTATCTATCTATCTATCTATCTATCTATCTATCTATCTATCTATCTATCTATAAAAGGCCTTCCAATGTAATTCCAGCCCAGATAGCTGGCTAGCACTCAGATAGCTGGCTGACTAGCTATAACAGGCCTTTAAATCCAGCTTCTTTCGCTTACGGCCAAACCACCTTGGGAACGCCTGATCTCGTCCGATCTCAGAAGCCAAGCAGGGTTGGGCTCAGTCAGTACCTAGATGGGAGACCGCCTGGGAATACTGAGTGCTGTAAGCTTTTTATTTTTTGGTTTCAGCCCCATTCATGGTGTCATTTAGCTGTTAGCTAGCATAATAAAGTATCTATCTATCTATCTATCTATCTATCTATCTATCTATCTATCTATCTATCTATCTATCTATCTATCTATCTATCTATCTATCTATCTATCTATCTATCTATCTATCTATCTATCTATCTATCTATCTATCTATCTATCTATCTATCTATCTATAAAAGGCCTTCCAATGTAATTCCAGCCCAGATAGCTGGCTAGCACTCAGATAGCTGGCTGACTAGCTATAACAGGCCTTTAAATCCAGCTTCTTTCGCTTACGGCCAAACCACCTTGGGAACGCCTGATCTCGTCCGATCTCAGAAGCCAAGCAGGGTTGGGCTCAGTCAGTACCTAGATGGGAGACCGCCTGGGAATACTGAGTGCTGTAAGCTTTTTATTTTTTGGTTTCAGCCCCATTCATGGTGTCATTTAGCTGTTAGCTAGCATAATAAAGTATCTATCTATCTATCTATCTATCTATCTATCTATCTATCTATCTATCTATCTATCTATCTATCTATCTATCTATCTATCTATCTATCTATCTATCTATCTATCTATCTATCTATCTATCTATCTATCTATCTATCTATCTATAAAAGGCCTTCCAATGTAATTCCAGCCCAGTTAGCTGGCTAGCACTCAGATAGCTGGCTGACTAGCTATAACAGGCCTTTAAATCCAGCTTCTTTCGCTTACGGCCAAACCACCTTGGGAACGCCTGATCTCGTCCGATCTCAGAAGCCAAGCAGGGTTGGGCTCAGTCAGTACCTAGATGGGAGACCGCCTGGGAATACTGAGTGCTGTAAGCTTTTTATTTTTTGGTTTCAGCCCCATTCATGGTGTCATTTAGCTGTTAGCTAGCATAATAAAGTATCTATCTATCTATCTATCTATCTATCTATCTATCTATCTATCTATCTATCTATCTATCTATCTATCTATCTATCTATCTATCTATCTATCTATCTATCTATCTATCTATCTATCTATCTATCTATCTATCTATCTATCTATCTATAAAAGGCCTTCCAATGTAATTCCAGCCCAGATAGCTGGCTAGCACTCAGATAGCTGGCTGACTAGCTATAACAGGCCTTTAAATCCAGCTTCTTTCGCTTACGGCCAAACCACCTTGGGAACGCCTGATCTCGTCCGATCTCAGAAGCCAAGCAGGGTTGGGCTCAGTCAGTACCTAGATGGGAGACCGCCTGGGAATACTGAGTGCTGTAAGCTTTTTATTTTTTGGTTTCAGCCCCATTCATGGTGTCATTTAGCTGTTAGCTAGCATAATAAAGTATCTATCTATCTATCTATCTATCTATCTATCTATCTATCTATCTATCTATCTATCTATCTATCTATCTATCTATCTATCTATCTATCTATCTATCTATCTATCTATCTATCTATCTATCTATCTATCTATCTATCTATCTATCTATAAAAGGCCTTCCAATGTAATTCCAGCCCAGATAGCTGGCTAGCACTCAGATAGCTGGCTGACTAGCTATAACAGGCCTTTAAATCCAGCTTCTTTCGCTTACGGCCAAACCACCTTGGGAACGCCTGATCTCGTCCGATCTCAGAAGCCAAGCAGGGTTGGGCTCAGTCAGTACCTAGATGGGAGACCGCCTGGGAATACTGAGTGCTGTAAGCTTTTTATTTTTTGGTTTCAGCCCCATTCATGGTGTCATTTAGCTGTTAGCTAGCATAATAAAGTATCTATCTATCTATCTATCTATCTATCTATCTATCTATCTATCTATCTATCTATCTATCTATCTATCTATCTATCTATCTATCTATCTATCTATCTATCTATCTATCTATCTATCTATCTATAAAAGGCCTTCCAATGTAATTCCAGCCCAGTTAGCTGGCTAGCACTCAGATAGCTGGCTGACTAGCTATAACAGGCCTTTAAATCCAGCTTCTTTCGCTTACGGCCAAACCACCTTGGGAACGCCTGATCTCGTCCGATCTCAGAAGCCAAGCAGGGTTGGGCTCAGTCAGTACCTAGATGGGAGACCGCCTGGGAATACTGAGTGCTGTAAGCTTTTTATTTTTTGGTTTCAGCCCCATTCATGGTGTCATTTAGCTGTTAGCTAGCATAATAAAGTATCTATCTATCTATCTATCTATCTATCTATCTATCTATCTATCTATCTATCTATCTATCTATCTATCTATCTATCTATCTATCTATCTATCTATCTATCTATCTATCTATCTATCTATCTATCTATCTATCTATCTATCTATCTATCTATCTATCTATCTATCTATAAAAGGCCTTCCAATGTAATTCCAGCCCAGATAGCTGGCTAGCACTCAGATAGCTGGCTGACTAGCTATAACAGGCCTTTAAATCCAGCTTCTTTCGCTTACGGCCAAACCACCTTGGGAACGCCTGATCTCGTCCGATCTCAGAAGCCAAGCAGGGTTGGGCTCAGTCAGTACCTAGATGGGAGACCGCCTGGGAATACTGAGTGCTGTAAGCTTTTTATTTTTTGGTTTCAGCCCCATTCATGGTGTCATTTAGCTGTTAGCTAGCATAATAAAGTATCTATCTATCTATCTATCTATCTATCTATCTATCTATCTATCTATCTATCTATCTATCTATCTATCTATCTATCTATCTATCTATCTATCTATCTATCTATCTATCTATCTATCTATCTATCTATCTATCTATCTATCTATCTATCTATAAAAGGCCTTCCAATGTAATTCCAGCCCAGATAGCTGGCTAGCACTCAGATAGCTGGCTGACTAGCTATAACAGGCCTTTAAATCCAGCTTCTTTCGCTTACGGCCAAACCACCTTGGGAACGCCTGATCTCGTCCGATCTCAGAAGCCAAGCAGGGTTGGGCTCAGTCAGTACCTAGATGGGAGACCGCCTGGGAATACTGAGTGCTGTAAGCTTTTTATTTTTTGGTTTCAGCCCCATTCATGGTGTCATTTAGCTGTTAGCTAGCATAATAAAGTATCTATCTATCTATCTATCTATCTATCTATCTATCTATCTATCTATCTATCTATCTATCTATCTATCTATCTATCTATCTATCTATCTATCTATCTATCTATCTATCTATCTATCTATCTATCTATCTATCTATCTATCTATCTATCTATCTATCTATCTATAAAAGGCCTTCCAATGTAATTCCAGCCCAGATAGCTGGCTAGCACTCAGATAGCTGGCTGACTAGCTATAACAGGCCTTTAAATCCAGCTTCTTTCGCTTACGGCCAAACCACCTTGGGAACGCCTGATCTCGTCCGATCTCAGAAGCCAAGCAGGGTTGGGCTCAGTCAGTACCTAGATGGGAGACCGCCTGGGAATACTGAGTGCTGTAAGCTTTTTATTTTTTGGTTTCAGCCCCATTCATGGTGTCATTTAGCTGTTAGCTAGCATAATAAAGTATCTATCTATCTATCTATCTATCTATCTATCTATCTATCTATCTATCTATCTATCTATCTATCTATCTATCTATCTATCTATCTATCTATCTATCTATCTATCTATCTATCTATCTATCTATCTATCTATCTATCTATCTATAAAAGGCCTTCCAATGTAATTCCAGCCCAGATAGCTGGCTAGCACTCAGATAGCTGGCTGACTAGCTATAACAGGCCTTTAAATCCAGCTTCTTTCGCTTACGGCCAAACCACCTTGGGAACGCCTGATCTCGTCCGATCTCAGAAGCCAAGCAGGGTTGGGCTCAGTCAGTACCTAGATGGGAGACCGCCTGGGAATACTGAGTGCTGTAAGCTTTTTATTTTTTGGTTTCAGCCCCATTCATGGTGTCATTTAGCTGTTAGCTAGCATAATAAAGTATCTATCTATCTATCTATCTATCTATCTATCTATCTATCTATCTATCTATCTATCTATCTATCTATCTATCTATCTATCTATCTATCTATCTATCTATCTATCTATCTATCTATCTATCTATCTATCTATCTATCTATCTATCTATCTATCTATAAAAGGCCTTCCAATGTAATTCCAGCCCAGATAGCTGGCTAGCACTCAGATAGCTGGCTGACTAGCTATAACAGGCCTTTAAATCCAGCTTCTTTCGCTTACGGCCAAACCACCTTGGGAACGCCTGATCTCGTCCGATCTCAGAAGCCAAGCAGGGTTGGGCTCAGTCAGTACCTAGATGGGAGACCGCCTGGGAATACTGAGTGCTGTAAGCTTTTTATTTTTTGGTTTCAGCCCCATTCATGGTGTCATTTAGCTGTTAGCTAGCATAATAAAGTATCTATCTATCTATCTATCTATCTATCTATCTATCTATCTATCTATCTATCTATCTATCTATCTATCTATCTATCTATCTATCTATCTATCTATCTATCTATCTATCTATCTATCTATCTATCTATCTATCTATCTATCTATCTATCTATCTATCTATAAAAGGCCTTCCAATGTAATTCCAGCCCAGATAGCTGGCTAGCACTCAGATAGCTGGCTGACTAGCTATAACAGGCCTTTAAATCCAGCTTCTTTCGCTTACGGCCAAACCACCTTGGGAACGCCTGATCTCGTCCGATCTCAGAAGCCAAGCAGGGTTGGGCTCAGTCAGTACCTAGATGGGAGACCGCCTGGGAATACTGAGTGCTGTAAGCTTTTTATTTTTTGGTTTCAGCCCCATTCATGGTGTCATTTAGCTGTTAGCTAGCATAATAAAGTATCTATCTATCTATCTATCTATCTATCTATCTATCTATCTATCTATCTATCTATCTATCTATCTATCTATCTATCTATCTATCTATCTATCTATCTATCTATCTATCTATCTATCTATCTATCTATCTATCTATCTATCTATCTATCTATCTATCTATCTATCTATAAAAGGCCTTCCAATGTAATTCCAGCCCAGATAGCTGGCTAGCACTCAGATAGCTGGCTGACTAGCTATAACAGGCCTTTAAATCCAGCTTCTTTCGCTTACGGCCAAACCACCTTGGGAACGCCTGATCTCGTCCGATCTCAGAAGCCAAGCAGGGTTGGGCTCAGTCAGTACCTAGATGGGAGACCGCCTGGGAATACTGAGTGCTGTAAGCTTTTTATTTTTTGGTTTCAGCCCCATTCATGGTGTCATTTAGCTGTTAGCTAGCATAATAAAGTATCTATCTATCTATCTATCTATCTATCTATCTATCTATCTATCTATCTATCTATCTATCTATCTATCTATCTATCTATCTATCTATCTATCTATCTATCTATCTATCTATCTATCTATCTATCTATCTATCTATCTATCTATCTATAAAAGGCCTTCCAATGTAATTCCAGCCCAGATAGCTGGCTAGCACTCAGATAGCTGGCTGACTAGCTATAACAGGCCTTTAAATCCAGCTTCTTTCGCTTACGGCCAAACCACCTTGGGAACGCCTGATCTCGTCCGATCTCAGAAGCCAAGCAGGGTTGGGCTCAGTCAGTACCTAGATGGGAGACCGCCTGGGAATACTGAGTGCTGTAAGCTTTTTATTTTTTGGTTTCAGCCCCATTCATGGTGTCATTTAGCTGTTAGCTAGCATAATAAAGTATCTATCTATCTATCTATCTATCTATCTATCTATCTATCTATCTATCTATCTATCTATCTATCTATCTATCTATCTATCTATCTATCTATCTATCTATCTATCTATCTATCTATCTATCTATCTATCTATCTATCTATCTATCTATAAAAGGCCTTCCAATGTAATTCCAGCCCAGATAGCTGGCTAGCACTCAGATAGCTGGCTGACTAGCTATAACAGGCCTTTAAATCCAGCTTCTTTCGCTTACGGCCAAACCACCTTGGGAACGCCTGATCTCGTCCGATCTCAGAAGCCAAGCAGGGTTGGGCTCAGTCAGTACCTAGATGGGAGACTGCCTGGGAATACTGAGTGCTGTAAGCTTTTTATTTTTTGGTTTCAGCCCCATTCATGGTGTCATTTAGCTGTTAGCTAGCATAATAAAGTATCTATCTATCTATCTATCTATCTATCTATCTATCTATCTATCTATCTATCTATCTATCTATCTATCTATCTATCTATCTATCTATCTATCTATCTATCTATCTATCTATCTATCTATCTATCTATCTATCTATCTATCTATCTATCTATCTATAAAAGGCCTTCCAATGTAATTCCAGCCCAGATAGCTGGCTAGCACTCAGATAGCTGGCTGACTAGCTATAACAGGCCTTTAAATCCAGCTTCTTTCGCTTACGGCCAAACCACCTTGGGAACGCCTGATCTCGTCCGATCTCAGAAGCCAAGCAGGGTTGGGCTCAGTCAGTACCTAGATGGGAGACCGCCTGGGAATACTGAGTGCTGTAAGCTTTTTATTTTTTGGTTTCAGCCCCATTCATGGTGTCATTTAGCTGTTAGCTAGCATAATAAAGTATCTATCTATCTATCTATCTATCTATCTATCTATCTATCTATCTATCTATCTATCTATCTATCTATCTATCTATCTATCTATCTATCTATCTATCTATCTATCTATCTATCTATCTATCTATCTATCTATCTATCTATCTATCTATCTATCTATAAAAGGCCTTCCAATGTAATTCCAGCCCAGATAGCTGGCTAGCACTCAGATAGCTGGCTGACTAGCTATAACAGGCCTTTAAATCCAGCTTCTTTCGCTTACGGCCAAACCACCTTGGGAACGCCTGATCTCGTCCGATCTCAGAAGCCAAGCAGGGTTGGGCTCAGTCAGTACCTAGATGGGAGACCGCCTGGGAATACTGAGTGCTGTAAGCTTTTTATTTTTTGGTTTCAGCCCCATTCATGGTGTCATTTAGCTGTTAGCTAGCATAATAAAGTATCTATCTATCTATCTATCTATCTATCTATCTATCTATCTATCTATCTATCTATCTATCTATCTATCTATCTATCTATCTATCTATCTATCTATCTATCTATCTATCTATCTATCTATCTATCTATCTATCTATCTATCTATCTATAAAAGGCCTTCCAATGTAATTCCAGCCCAGATAGCTGGCTAGCACTCAGATAGCTGGCTGACTAGCTATAACAGGCCTTTAAATCCAGCTTCTTTCGCTTACGGCCAAACCACCTTGGGAACGCCTGATCTCGTCCGATCTCAGAAGCCAAGCAGGGTTGGGCTCAGTCAGTACCTAGATGGGAGACCGCCTGGGAATACTGAGTGCTGTAAGCTTTTTATTTTTTGGTTTCAGCCCCATTCATGGTGTCATTTAGCTGTTAGCTAGCATAATAAAGTATCTATCTATCTATCTATCTATCTATCTATCTATCTATCTATCTATCTATCTATCTATCTATCTATCTATCTATCTATCTATCTATCTATCTATCTATCTATCTATCTATCTATCTATCTATCTATCTATCTATCTATCTATCTATCTATCTATAAAAGGCCTTCCAATGTAATTCCAGCCCAGATAGCTGGCTAGCACTCAGATAGCTGGCTGACTAGCTATAACAGGCCTTTAAATCCAGCTTCTTTCGCTTACGGCCAAACCACCTTGGGAACGCCTGATCTCGTCCGATCTCAGAAGCCAAGCAGGGTTGGGCTCAGTCAGTACCTAGATGGGAGACCGCCTGGGAATACTGAGTGCTGTAAGCTTTTTATTTTTTGGTTTCAGCCCCATTCATGGTGTCATTTAGCTGTTAGCTAGCATAATAAAGTATCTATCTATCTATCTATCTATCTATCTATCTATCTATCTATCTATCTATCTATCTATCTATCTATCTATCTATCTATCTATCTATCTATCTATCTATCTATCTATCTATCTATCTATCTATCTATCTATCTATCTATCTATCTATAAAAGGCCTTCCAATGTAATTCCAGCCCAGATAGCTGGCTAGCACTCAGATAGCTGGCTGACTAGCTATAACAGGCCTTTAAATCCAGCTTCTTTCGCTTACGGCCAAACCACCTTGGGAACGCCTGATCTCGTCCGATCTCAGAAGCCAAGCAGGGTTGGGCTCAGTCAGTACCTAGATGGGAGACCGCCTGGGAATACTGAGTGCTGTAAGCTTTTTATTTTTTGGTTTCAGCCCCATTCATGGTGTCATTTAGCTGTTAGCTAGCATAATAAAGTATCTATCTATCTATCTATCTATCTATCTATCTATCTATCTATCTATCTATCTATCTATCTATCTATCTATCTATCTATCTATCTATCTATCTATCTATCTATCTATCTATCTATCTATCTATCTATCTATCTATCTATCTATCTATCTATAAAAGGCCTTCCAATGTAATTCCAGCCCAGATAGCTGGCTAGCACTCAGATAGCTGGCTGACTAGCTATAACAGGCCTTTAAATCCAGCTTCTTTCGCTTACGGCCAAACCACCTTGGGAACGCCTGATCTCGTCCGATCTCAGAAGCCAAGCAGGGTTGGGCTCAGTCAGTACCTAGATGGGAGACTGCCTGGGAATACTGAGTGCTGTAAGCTTTTTATTTTTTGGTTTCAGCCCCATTCATGGTGTCATTTAGCTGTTAGCTAGCATAATAAAGTATCTATCTATCTATCTATCTATCTATCTATCTATCTATCTATCTATCTATCTATCTATCTATCTATCTATCTATCTATCTATCTATCTATCTATCTATCTATCTATCTATCTATCTATCTATCTATCTATCTATCTATCTATAAAAGGCCTTCCAATGTAATTCCAGCCCAGATAGCTGGCTAGCACTCAGATAGCTGGCTGACTAGCTATAACAGGCCTTTAAATCCAGCTTCTTTCGCTTACGGCCAAACCACCTTGGGAACGCCTGATCTCGTCCGATCTCAGAAGCCAAGCAGGGTTGGGCTCAGTCAGTACCTAGATGGGAGACCGCCTGGGAATACTGAGTGCTGTAAGCTTTTTATTTTTTGGTTTCAGCCCCATTCATGGTGTCATTTAGCTGTTAGCTAGCATAATAAAGTATCTATCTATCTATCTATCTATCTATCTATCTATCTATCTATCTATCTATCTATCTATCTATCTATCTATCTATCTATCTATCTATCTATCTATCTATCTATCTATCTATCTATCTATCTATCTATCTATCTATAAAAGGCCTTCCAATGTAATTCCAGCCCAGATAGCTGGCTAGCACTCAGATAGCTGGCTGACTAGCTATAACAGGCCTTTAAATCCAGCTTCTTTCGCTTACGGCCAAACCACCTTGGGAACGCCTGATCTCGTCCGATCTCAGAAGCCAAGCAGGGTTGGGCTCAGTCAGTACCTAGATGGGAGACCGCCTGGGAATACTGAGTGCTGTAAGCTTTTTATTTTTTGGTTTCAGCCCCATTCATGGTGTCATTTAGCTGTTAGCTAGCATAATAAAGTATCTATCTATCTATCTATCTATCTATCTATCTATCTATCTATCTATCTATCTATCTATCTATCTATCTATCTATCTATCTATCTATCTATCTATCTATCTATCTATCTATCTATCTATCTATCTATCTATCTATCTATCTATAAAAGGCCTTCCAATGTAATTCCAGCCCAGATAGCTGGCTAGCACTCAGATAGCTGGCTGACTAGCTATAACAGGCCTTTAAATCCAGCTTCTTTCGCTTACGGCCAAACCACCTTGGGAACGCCTGATCTCGTCCGATCTCAGAAGCCAAGCAGGGTTGGGCTCAGTCAGTACCTAGATGGGAGACCGCCTGGGAATACTGAGTGCTGTAAGCTTTTTATTTTTTGGTTTCAGCCCCATTCATGGTGTCATTTAGCTGTTAGCTAGCATAATAAAGTATCTATCTATCTATCTATCTATCTATCTATCTATCTATCTATCTATCTATCTATCTATCTATCTATCTATCTATCTATCTATCTATCTATCTATCTATCTATCTATCTATCTATCTATCTATCTATCTATCTATCTATCTATCTATCTATCTATAAAAGGCCTTCCAATGTAATTCCAGCCCAGATAGCTGGCTAGCACTCAGATAGCTGGCTGACTAGCTATAACAGGCCTTTAAATCCAGCTTCTTTCGCTTACGGCCAAACCACCTTGGGAACGCCTGATCTCGTCCGATCTCAGAAGCCAAGCAGGGTTGGGCTCAGTCAGTACCTAGATGGGAGACCGCCTGGGAATACTGAGTGCTGTAAGCTTTTTATTTTTTGGTTTCAGCCCCATTCATGGTGTCATTTAGCTGTTAGCTAGCATAATAAAGTATCTATCTATCTATCTATCTA
The DNA here is from genome assembly GCF_030014385.1 of Trichomycterus rosablanca. NCBI lineage: Eukaryota > Metazoa > Chordata > Actinopteri > Siluriformes > Trichomycteridae > Trichomycterus > Trichomycterus rosablanca. The sequence goes on along the minus strand of NW_026947084.1, from coordinate 21,344 downwards.
TCTATCTATCTATCTATCTATCTATCTATCTATCTATCTATCTATCTATCTATCTATCTATCTATCTATCTATCTATCTATCTATCTATCTATCTATCTATCTATCTATCTATCTATCTATCTATCTATAAAAGGCCTTCCAATGTAATTCCAGCCCAGATAGCTGGCTAGCACTCAGATAGCTGGCTGACTAGCTATAACAGGCCTTTAAATCCAGCTTCTTTCGCTTACGGCCAAACCACCTTGGGAACGCCTGATCTCGTCCGATCTCAGAAGCCAAGCAGGGTTGGGCTCAGTCAGTACCTAGATGGGAGACCGCCTGGGAATACTGAGTGCTGTAAGCTTTTTATTTTTTGGTTTCAGCCCCATTCATGGTGTCATTTAGCTGTTAGCTAGCATAATAAAGTATCTATCTATCTATCTATCTATCTATCTATCTATCTATCTATCTATCTATCTATCTATCTATCTATCTATCTATCTATCTATCTATCTATCTATCTATCTATCTATCTATCTATCTATCTATCTATCTATCTATCTATCTATCTATAAAAGGCCTTCCAATGTAATTCCAGCCCAGATAGCTGGCTAGCACTCAGATAGCTGGCTGACTAGCTATAACAGGCCTTTAAATCCAGCTTCTTTCGCTTACGGCCAAACCACCTTGGGAACGCCTGATCTCGTCCGATCTCAGAAGCCAAGCAGGGTTGGGCTCAGTCAGTACCTAGATGGGAGACCGCCTGGGAATACTGAGTGCTGTAAGCTTTTTATTTTTTGGTTTCAGCCCCATTCATGGTGTCATTTAGCTGTTAGCTAGCATAATAAAGTATCTATCTATCTATCTATCTATCTATCTATCTATCTATCTATCTATCTATCTATCTATCTATCTATCTATCTATCTATCTATCTATCTATCTATCTATCTATCTATCTATCTATCTATCTATCTATCTATCTATCTATCTATAAAAGGCCTTCCAATGTAATTCCAGCCCAGATAGCTGGCTAGCACTCAGATAGCTGGCTGACTAGCTATAACAGGCCTTTAAATCCAGCTTCTTTCGCTTACGGCCAAACCACCTTGGGAACGCCTGATCTCGTCCGATCTCAGAAGCCAAGCAGGGTTGGGCTCAGTCAGTACCTAGATGGGAGACCGCCTGGGAATACTAGTGCTGTAAGCTTTTTATTTTTTGGTTTCAGCCCCATTCATGGTGTCATTTAGCTGTTAGCTAGCATAATAAAGTATCTATCTATCTATCTATCTATCTATCTATCTATCTATCTATCTATCTATCTATCTATCTATCTATCTATCTATCTATCTATCTATCTATCTATCTATCTATCTATCTATCTATCTATCTATCTATCTATCTATCTATCTATCTATCTATAAAAGGCCTTCCAATGTAATTCCAGCCCAGATAGCTGGCTAGCACTCAGATAGCTGGCTGACTAGCTATAACAGGCCTTTAAATCCAGCTTCTTTCGCTTACGGCCAAACCACCTTGGGAACGCCTGATCTCGTCCGATCTCAGAAGCCAAGCAGGGTTGGGCTCAGTCAGTACCTAGATGGGAGACCGCCTGGGAATACTGAGTGCTGTAAGCTTTTTATTTTTTGGTTTCAGCCCCATTCATGGTGTCATTTAGCTGTTAGCTAGCATAATAAAGTATCTATCTATCTATCTATCTATCTATCTATCTATCTATCTATCTATCTATCTATCTATCTATCTATCTATCTATCTATCTATCTATCTATCTATCTATCTATCTATCTATCTATCTATCTATCTATCTATCTATCTATCTATCTATCTATAAAAGGCCTTCCAATGTAATTCCAGCCCAGATAGCTGGCTAGCACTCAGATAGCTGGCTGACTAGCTATAACAGGCCTTTAAATCCAGCTTCTTTCGCTTACGGCCAAACCACCTTGGGAACGCCTGATCTCGTCCGATCTCAGAAGCCAAGCAGGGTTGGGCTCAGTCAGTACCTAGATGGGAGACCGCCTGGGAATACTGAGTGCTGTAAGCTTTTTATTTTTTGGTTTCAGCCCCATTCATGGTGTCATTTAGCTGTTAGCTAGCATAATAAAGTATCTATCTATCTATCTATCTATCTATCTATCTATCTATCTATCTATCTATCTATCTATCTATCTATCTATCTATCTATCTATCTATCTATCTATCTATCTATCTATCTATCTATCTATCTATCTATCTATCTATCTATAAAAGGCCTTCCAATGTAATTCCAGCCCAGATAGCTGGCTAGCACTCAGATAGCTGGCTGACTAGCTATAACAGGCCTTTAAATCCAGCTTCTTTCGCTTACGGCCAAACCACCTTGGGAACGCCTGATCTCGTCCGATCTCAGAAGCCAAGCAGGGTTGGGCTCAGTCAGTACCTAGATGGGAGACCGCCTGGGAATACTGAGTGCTGTAAGCTTTTTATTTTTTGGTTTCAGCCCCATTCATGGTGTCATTTAGCTGTTAGCTAGCATAATAAAGTATCTATCTATCTATCTATCTATCTATCTATCTATCTATCTATCTATCTATCTATCTATCTATCTATCTATCTATCTATCTATCTATCTATCTATCTATCTATCTATCTATCTATCTATCTATCTATCTATCTATCTATCTATCTATCTATAAAAGGCCTTCCAATGTAATTCCAGCCCAGATAGCTGGCTAGCACTCAGATAGCTGGCTGACTAGCTATAACAGGCCTTTAAATCCAGCTTCTTTCGCTTACGGCCAAACCACCTTGGGAACGCCTGATCTCGTCCGATCTCAGAAGCCAAGCAGGGTTGGGCTCAGTCAGTACCTAGATGGGAGACCGCCTGGGAATACTGAGTGCTGTAAGCTTTTTATTTTTTGGTTTCAGCCCCATTCATGGTGTCATTTAGCTGTTAGCTAGCATAATAAAGTATCTATCTATCTATCTATCTATCTATCTATCTATCTATCTATCTATCTATCTATCTATCTATCTATCTATCTATCTATCTATCTATCTATCTATCTATCTATCTATCTATCTATCTATCTATCTATCTATCTATCTATCTATCTATCTATCTATAAAAGGCCTTCCAATGTAATTCCAGCCCAGATAGCTGGCTAGCACTCAGATAGCTGGCTGACTAGCTATAACAGGCCTTTAAATCCAGCTTCTTTCGCTTACGGCCAAACCACCTTGGGAACGCCTGATCTCGTCCGATCTCAGAAGCCAAGCAGGGTTGGGCTCAGTCAGTACCTAGATGGGAGACCGCCTGGGAATACTGAGTGCTGTAAGCTTTTTATTTTTTGGTTTCAGCCCCATTCATGGTGTCATTTAGCTGTTAGCTAGCATAATAAAGTATCTATCTATCTATCTATCTATCTATCTATCTATCTATCTATCTATCTATCTATCTATCTATCTATCTATCTATCTATCTATCTATCTATCTATCTATCTATCTATCTATCTATCTATCTATCTATCTATCTATCTATCTATCTATAAAAGGCCTTCCAATGTAATTCCAGCCCAGATAGCTGGCTAGCACTCAGATAGCTGGCTGACTAGCTATAACAGGCCTTTAAATCCAGCTTCTTTCGCTTACGGCCAAACCACCTTGGGAACGCCTGATCTCGTCCGATCTCAGAAGCCAAGCAGGGTTGGGCTCAGTCAGTACCTAGATGGGAGACCGCCTGGGAATACTGAGTGCTGTAAGCTTTTTATTTTTTGGTTTCAGCCCCATTCATGGTGTCATTTAGCTGTTAGCTAGCATAATAAAGTATCTATCTATCTATCTATCTATCTATCTATCTATCTATCTATCTATCTATCTATCTATCTATCTATCTATCTATCTATCTATCTATCTATCTATCTATCTATCTATCTATCTATCTATCTATCTATCTATCTATCTATCTATCTATCTATCTATAAAAGGCCTTCCAATGTAATTCCAGCCCAGATAGCTGGCTAGCACTCAGATAGCTGGCTGACTAGCTATAACAGGCCTTTAAATCCAGCTTCTTTCGCTTACGGCCAAACCACCTTGGGAACGCCTGATCTCGTCCGATCTCAGAAGCCAAGCAGGGTTGGGCTCAGTCAGTACCTAGATGGGAGACCGCCTGGGAATACTGAGTGCTGTAAGCTTTTTATTTTTTGGTTTCAGCCCCATTCATGGTGTCATTTAGCTGTTAGCTAGCATAATAAAGTATCTATCTATCTATCTATCTATCTATCTATCTATCTATCTATCTATCTATCTATCTATCTATCTATCTATCTATCTATCTATCTATCTATCTATCTATCTATCTATCTATCTATCTATCTATCTATCTATCTATCTATCTATCTATAAAAGGCCTTCCAATGTAATTCCAGCCCAGATAGCTGGCTAGCACTCAGATAGCTGGCTGACTAGCTATAACAGGCCTTTAAATCCAGCTTCTTTCGCTTACGGCCAAACCACCTTGGGAACGCCTGATCTCGTCCGATCTCAGAAGCCAAGCAGGGTTGGGCTCAGTCAGTACCTAGATGGGAGACCGCCTGGGAATACTGAGTGCTGTAAGCTTTTTATTTTTTGGTTTCAGCCCCATTCATGGTGTCATTTAGCTGTTAGCTAGCATAATAAAGTATCTATCTATCTATCTATCTATCTATCTATCTATCTATCTATCTATCTATCTATCTATCTATCTATCTATCTATCTATCTATCTATCTATCTATCTATCTATCTATCTATCTATCTATCTATCTATCTATCTATCTATCTATCTATAAAAGGCCTTCCAATGTAATTCCAGCCCAGATAGCTGGCTAGCACTCAGATAGCTGGCTGACTAGCTATAACAGGCCTTTAAATCCAGCTTCTTTCGCTTACGGCCAAACCACCTTGGGAACGCCTGATCTCGTCCGATCTCAGAAGCCAAGCAGGGTTGGGCTCAGTCAGTACCTAGATGGGAGACCGCCTGGGAATACTGAGTGCTGTAAGCTTTTTATTTTTTGGTTTCAGCCCCATTCATGGTGTCATTTAGCTGTTAGCTAGCATAATAAAGTATCTATCTATCTATCTATCTATCTATCTATCTATCTATCTATCTATCTATCTATCTATCTATCTATCTATCTATCTATCTATCTATCTATCTATCTATCTATCTATCTATCTATCTATCTATCTATCTATCTATCTATCTATCTATAAAAGGCCTTCCAATGTAATTCCAGCCCAGATAGCTGGCTAGCACTCAGATAGCTGGCTGACTAGCTATAACAGGCCTTTAAATCCAGCTTCTTTCGCTTACGGCCAAACCACCTTGGGAACGCCTGATCTCGTCCGATCTCAGAAGCCAAGCAGGGTTGGGCTCAGTCAGTACCTAGATGGGAGACCGCCTGGGAATACTGAGTGCTGTAAGCTTTTTATTTTTTGGTTTCAGCCCCATTCATGGTGTCATTTAGCTGTTAGCTAGCATAATAAAGTATCTATCTATCTATCTATCTATCTATCTATCTATCTATCTATCTATCTATCTATCTATCTATCTATCTATCTATCTATCTATCTATCTATTTATCTATCTATCTATCTATCTATCTATCTATCTATCTATCTATCTATCTATCTATCTATCTATAAAAGGCCTTCCAATGTAATTCCAGCCCAGATAGCTGGCTAGCACTCAGATAGCTGGCTGACTAGCTATAACAGGCCTTTAAATCCAGCTTCTTTCGCTTACGGCCAAACCACCTTGGGAACGCCTGATCTCGTCCGATCTCAGAAGCCAAGCAGGGTTGGGCTCAGTCAGTACCTAGATGGGAGACCGCCTGGGAATACTGAGTGCTGTAAGCTTTTTATTTTTTGGTTTCAGCCCCATTCATGGTGTCATTTAGCTGTTAGCTAGCATAATAAAGTATCTATCTATCTATCTATCTATCTATCTATCTATCTATCTATCTATCTATCTATCTATCTATCTATCTATCTATCTATCTATCTATCTATCTATCTATCTATCTATCTATCTATCTATCTATCTATCTATCTATCTATCTATCTATCTATAAAAGGCCTTCCAATGTAATTCCAGCCCAGATAGCTGGCTAGCACTCAGATAGCTGGCTGACTAGCTATAACAGGCCTTTAAATCCAGCTTCTTTTGCTTACAGCCAAACCACCTTGGGAACGCCTGATCTCGTCCGATCTCAGAAGCCAAGCAGGGTTGGGCTCAGTCAGTACCTAGATGGGAGACCGCCTGGGAATACTGAGTGCTGTAAGCTTTTTATTTTTTGGTTTCAGCCCCATTCATGGTGTCATTTAGCTGTTAGCTAGCATAATAAAGTATCTATCTATCTATCTATCTATCTATCTATCTATCTATCTATCTATTATCTATCTATCTATCTATCTATCTATCTATCTATCTATCTATCTATCTATCTATCTATCTATCTATCTATCTATCTATCTATCTATCTATCTATCTATCTATCTATCTATCTATAAAAGGCCTTCCAATGTAATTCCAGCCCAGATAGCTGGCTAGCACTCAGATAGCTGGCTGACTAGCTATAACAGGCCTTTAAATCCAGCTTCTTTCGCTTACGGCCAAACCACCTTGGGAACGCCTGATCTCGTCCGATCTCAGAAGCCAAGCAGGGTTGGGCTCAGTCAGTACCTAGATGGGAGACCGCCTGGGAATACTGAGTGCTGTAAGCTTTTTATTTTTTGGTTTCAGCCCCATTCATGGTGTCATTTAGCTGTTAGCTAGCATAATAAAGTATCTATCTATCTATCTATCTATCTATCTATCTATCTATCTATCTATCTATCTATCTATCTATCTATCTATCTATCTATCTATCTATCTATCTATCTATCTATCTATCTATCTATCTATCTATCTATCTATCTATCTATCTATCTATAAAAGGCCTTCCAATGTAATTCCAGCCCAGATAGCTGGCTAGCACTCAGATAGCTGGCTGACTAGCTATAACAGGCCTTTAAATCCAGCTTCTTTCGCTTACGGCCAAACCACCTTGGGAACGCCTGATCTCGTCCGATCTCAGAAGCCAAGCAGGGTTGGGCTCAGTCAGTACCTAGATGGGAGACCGCCTGGGAATACTGAGTGCTGTAAGCTTTTTATTTTTTGGTTTCAGCCCCATTCATGGTGTCATTTAGCTGTTAGCTAGCATAATAAAGTATCTATCTATCTATCTATCTATCTATCTATCTATCTATCTATCTATCTATCTATCTATCTATCTATCTATCTATCTATCTATCTATCTATCTATCTATCTATCTATCTATCTATCTATCTATCTATCTATCTATCTATCTATCTATCTATAAAAGGCCTTCCAATGTAATTCCAGCCCAGATAGCTGGCTAGCACTCAGATAGCTGGCTGACTAGCTATAACAGGCCTTTAAATCCAGCTTCTTTCGCTTACGGCCAAACCACCTTGGGAACGCCTGATCTCGTCCGATCTCAGAAGCCAAGCAGGGTTGGGCTCAGTCAGTACCTAGATGGGAGACCGCCTGGGAATACTGAGTGCTGTAAGCTTTTTATTTTTTGGTTTCAGCCCCATTCATGGTGTCATTTAGCTGTTAGCTAGCATAATAAAGTATCTATCTATCTATCTATCTATCTATCTATCTATCTATCTATCTATCTATCTATCTATCTATCTATCTATCTATCTATCTATCTATCTATCTATCTATCTATCTATCTATCTATCTATCTATCTATCTATCTATCTATCTATCTATAAAAGGCCTTCCAATGTAATTCCAGCCCAGATAGCTGGCTAGCACTCAGATAGCTGGCTGACTAGCTATAACAGGCCTTTAAATCCAGCTTCTTTCGCTTACGGCCAAACCACCTTGGGAACGCCTGATCTCGTCCGATCTCAGAAGCCAAGCAGGGTTGGGCTCAGTCAGTACCTAGATGGGAGACCGCCTGGGAATACTGAGTGCTGTAAGCTTTTTATTTTTTGGTTTCAGCCCCATTCATGGTGTCATTTAGCTGTTAGCTAGCATAATAAAGTATCTATCTATCTATCTATCTATCTATCTATCTATCTATCTATCTATCTATCTATCTATCTATCTATCTATCTATCTATCTATCTATCTATCTATCTATCTATCTATCTATCTATCTATCTATCTATCTATCTATCTATCTATCTATCTATAAAAGGCCTTCCAATGTAATTCCAGCCCAGATAGCTGGCTAGCACTCAGATAGCTGGCTGACTAGCTATAACAGGCCTTTAAATCCAGCTTCTTTCGCTTACGGCCAAACCACCTTGGGAACGCCTGATCTCGTCCGATCTCAGAAGCCAAGCAGGGTTGGGCTCAGTCAGTACCTAGATGGGAGACCGCCTGGGAATACTGAGTGCTGTAAGCTTTTTATTTTTTGGTTTCAGCCCCATTCATGGTGTCATTTAGCTGTTAGCTAGCATAATAAAGTATCTATCTATCTATCTATCTATCTATCTATCTATCTATCTATCTATCTATCTATCTATCTATCTATCTATCTATCTATCTATCTATCTATCTATCTATCTATCTATCTATCTATCTATCTATCTATCTATCTATCTATCTATCTATAAAAGGCCTTCCAATGTAATTCCAGCCCAGATAGCTGGCTAGCACTCAGATAGCTGGCTGACTAGCTATAACAGGCCTTTAAATCCAGCTTCTTTCGCTTACGGCCAAACCACCTTGGGAACGCCTGATCTCGTCCGATCTCAGAAGCCAAGCAGGGTTGGGCTCAGTCAGTACCTAGATGGGAGACCGCCTGGGAATACTGAGTGCTGTAAGCTTTTTATTTTTTGGTTTCAGCCCCATTCATGGTGTCATTTAGCTGTTAGCTAGCATAATAAAGTATCTATCTATCTATCTATCTATCTATCTATCTATCTATCTATCTATCTATCTATCTATCTATCTATCTATCTATCTATCTATCTATCTATCTATCTATCTATCTATCTATCTATCTATCTATCTATCTATCTATCTATCTATCTATCTATAAAAGGCCTTCCAATGTAATTCCAGCCCAGATAGCTGGCTAGCACTCAGATAGCTGGCTGACTAGCTATAACAGGCCTTTAAATCCAGCTTCTTTCGCTTACGGCCAAACCACCTTGGGAACGCCTGATCTCGTCCGATCTCAGAAGCCAAGCAGGGTTGGGCTCAGTCAGTACCTAGATGGGAGACCGCCTGGGAATACTGAGTGCTGTAAGCTTTTTATTTTTTGGTTTCAGCCCCATTCATGGTGTCATTTAGCTGTTAGCTAGCATAATAAAGTATCTATCTATCTATCTATCTATCTATCTATCTATCTATCTATCTATCTATCTATCTATCTATCTATCTATCTATCTATCTATCTATCTATCTATCTATCTATCTATCTATCTATCTATCTATCTATCTATCTATCTATCTATCTATCTATCTATCTATAAAAGGCCTTCCAATGTAATTCCAGCCCAGATAGCTGGCTAGCACTCAGATAGCTGGCTGACTAGCTATAACAGGCCTTTAAATCCAGCTTCTTTCGCTTACGGCCAAACCACCTTGGGAACGCCTGATCTCGTCCGATCTCAGAAGCCAAGCAGGGTTGGGCTCAGTCAGTACCTAGATGGGAGACCGCCTGGGAATACTGAGTGCTGTAAGCTTTTTATTTTTTGGTTTCAGCCCCATTCATGGTGTCATTTAGCTGTTAGCTAGCATAATAAAGTATCTATCTATCTATCTATCTATCTATCTATCTATCTATCTATCTATCTATCTATCTATCTATCTATCTATCTATCTATCTATCTATCTATCTATCTATCTATCTATCTATCTATCTATCTATCTATCTATCTATCTATCTATCTATCTATAAAAGGCCTTCCAATGTAATTCCAGCCCAGATAGCTGGCTAGCACTCAGATAGCTGGCTGACTAGCTATAACAGGCCTTTAAATCCAGCTTCTTTCGCTTACGGCCAAACCACCTTGGGAACGCCTGATCTCGTCCGATCTCAGAAGCCAAGCAGGGTTGGGCTCAGTCAGTACCTAGATGGGAGACCGCCTGGGAATACTGAGTGCTGTAAGCTTTTTATTTTTTGGTTTCAGCCCCATTCATGGTGTCATTTAGCTGTTAGCTAGCATAATAAAGTATCTATCTATCTATCTATCTATCTATCTATCTATCTATCTATCTATCTATCTATCTATCTATCTATCTATCTATCTATCTATCTATCTATCTATCTATCTATCTATCTATCTATCTATCTATCTATCTATCTATCTATCTATAAAAGGCCTTCCAATGTAATTCCAGCCCAGATAGCTGGCTAGCACTCAGATAGCTGGCTGACTAGCTATAACAGGCCTTTAAATCCAGCTTCTTTCGCTTACGGCCAAACCACCTTGGGAACGCCTGATCTCGTCCGATCTCAGAAGCCAAGCAGGGTTGGGCTCAGTCAGTACCTAGATGGGAGACCGCCTGGGAATACTGAGTGCTGTAAGCTTTTTATTTTTTGGTTTCAGCCCCATTCATGGTGTCATTTAGCTGTTAGCTAGCATAATAAAGTATCTATCTATCTATCTATCTATCTATCTATCTATCTATCTATCTATCTATCTATCTATCTATCTATCTATCTATCTATCTATCTATCTATCTATCTATCTATCTATCTATCTATCTATCTATCTATCTATCTATCTATCTATCTATCTATAAAAGGCCTTCCAATGTAATTCCAGCCCAGATAGCTGGCTAGCACTCAGATAGCTGGCTGACTAGCTATAACAGGCCTTTAAATCCAGCTTCTTTCGCTTACGGCCAAACCACCTTGGGAACGCCTGATCTCGTCCGATCTCAGAAGCCAAGCAGGGTTGGGCTCAGTCAGTACCTAGATGGGAGACCGCCTGGGAATACTGAGTGCTGTAAGCTTTTTATTTTTTGGTTTCAGCCCCATTCATGGTGTCATTTAGCTGTTAGCTAGCATAATAAAGTATCTATCTATCTATCTATCTATCTATCTATCTATCTATCTATCTATCTATCTATCTATCTATCTATCTATCTATCTATCTATCTATCTATCTATCTATCTATCTATCTATCTATCTATCTATCTATCTATCTATCTATCTATAAAAGGCCTTCCAATGTAATTCCAGCCCAGATAGCTGGCTAGCACTCAGATAGCTGGCTGACTAGCTATAACAGGCCTTTAAATCCAGCTTCTTTCGCTTACGGCCAAACCACCTTGGGAACGCCTGATCTCGTCCGATCTCAGAAGCCAAGCAGGGTTGGGCTCAGTCAGTACCTAGATGGGAGACCGCCTGGGAATACTGAGTGCTGTAAGCTTTTTATTTTTTGGTTTCAGCCCCATTCATGGTGTCATTTAGCTGTTAGCTAGCATAATAAAGTATCTATCTATCTATCTATCTATCTATCTATCTATCTATCTATCTATCTATCTATCTATCTATCTATCTATCTATCTATCTATCTATCTATCTATCTATCTATCTATCTATCTATCTATCTATCTATCTATCTATCTATCTATAAAAGGCCTTCCAATGTAATTCCAGCCCAGATAGCTGGCTAGCACTCAGATAGCTGGCTGACTAGCTATAACAGGCCTTTAAATCCAGCTTCTTTCGCTTACGGCCAAACCACCTTGGGAACGCCTGATCTCGTCCGATCTGGCTCAGTCAGTACCTAGATGGGAGACCGCCTGGGAATACTGAGTGCTGTAAGCTTTTTATTTTTTGGTTTCAGCCCCATTCATGGTGTCATTTAGCTGTTAGCTAGCATAATAAAGTATCTATCTATCTATCTATCTATCTATCTATCTATCTATCTATCTATCTATCTATCTATCTATCTATCTATCTATCTATCTATCTATCTATCTATCTATCTATCTATCTATCTATCTATCTATCTATCTATCTATCTATCTATAAAAGGCCTTCCAATGTAATTCCAGCCCAGATAGCTGGCTAGCACTCAGATAGCTGGCTGACTAGCTATAACAGGCCTTTAAATCCAGCTTCTTTCGCTTACGGCCAAACCACCTTGGGAACGCCTGATCTCGTCCGATCTCAGAAGCCAAGCAGGGTTGGGCTCAGTCAGTACCTAGATGGGAGACCGCCTGGGAATACTGAGTGCTGTAAGCTTTTTATTTTTTGGTTTCAGCCCCATTCATGGTGTCATTTAGCTGTTAGCTAGCATAATAAAGTATCTATCTATCTATCTATCTATCTATCTATCTATCTATCTATCTATCTATCTATCTATCTATCTATCTATCTATCTATCTATCTATCTATCTATCTATCTATCTATCTATCTATCTATCTATCTATCTATCTATCTATAAAAGGCCTTCCAATGTAATTCCAGCCCAGATAGCTGGCTAGCACTCAGATAGCTGGCTGACTAGCTATAACAGGCCTTTAAATCCAGCTTCTTTCGCTTACGGCCAAACCACCTTGGGAACGCCTGATCTCGTCCGATCTCAGAAGCCAAGCAGGGTTGGGCTCAGTCAGTACCTAGATGGGAGACCGCCTGGGAATACTGAGTGCTGTAAGCTTTTTATTTTTTGGTTTCAGCCCCATTCATGGTGTCATTTAGCTGTTAGCTAGCATAATAAAGTATCTATCTATCTATCTATCTATCTATCTATCTATCTATCTATCTATCTATCTATCTATCTATCTATCTATCTATCTATCTATCTATCTATCTATCTATCTATCTATCTATCTATCTATCTATCTATCTATCTATCTATCTATCTATCTATAAAAGGCCTTCCAATGTAATTCCAGCCCAGATAGCTGGCTAGCACTCAGATAGCTGGCTGACTAGCTATAACAGGCCTTTAAATCCAGCTTCTTTCGCTTACGGCCAAACCACCTTGGGAACGCCTGATCTCGTCCGATCTCAGAAGCCAAGCAGGGTTGGGCTCAGTCAGTACCTAGATGGGAGACCGCCTGGGAATACTGAGTGCTGTAAGCTTTTTATTTTTTGGTTTCAGCCCCATTCATGGTGTCATTTAGCTGTTAGCTAGCATAATAAAGTATCTATCTATCTATCTATCTATCTATCTATCTATCTATCTATCTATCTATCTATCTATCTATCTATCTATCTATCTATCTATCTATCTATCTATCTATCTATCTATCTATCTATCTATCTATCTATCTATCTATCTATCTATCTATAAAAGGCCTTCCAATGTAATTCCAGCCCAGATAGCTGGCTAGCACTCAGATAGCTGGCTGACTAGCTATAACAGGCCTTTAAATCCAGCTTCTTTCGCTTACGGCCAAACCACCTTGGGAACGCCTGATCTCGTCCGATCTCAGAAGCCAAGCAGGGTTGGGCTCAGTCAGTACCTAGATGGGAGACCGCCTGGGAATACTGAGTGCTGTAAGCTTTTTATTTTTTGGTTTCAGCCCCATTCATGGTGTCATTTAGCTGTTAGCTAGCATAATAAAGTATCTATCTATCTATCTATCTATCTATCTATCTATCTATCTATCTATCTATCTATCTATCTATCTATCTATCTATCTATCTATCTATCTATCTATCTATCTATCTATCTATCTATCTATCTATCTATCTATCTATCTATCTATCTATCTATCTATCTATCTATAAAAGGCCTTCCAATGTAATTCCAGCCCAGATAGCTGGCTAGCACTCAGATAGCTGGCTGACTAGCTATAACAGGCCTTTAAATCCAGCTTCTTTCGCTTACGGCTTACGGCCAAACCACCTTGGGAACGCCTGATCTCGTCCGATCTCAGAAGCCAAGCAGGGTTGGGCTCAGTCAGTACCTAGATGGGAGACCGCCTGGGAATACTGAGTGCTGTAAGCTTTTTATTTTTTGGTTTCAGCCCCATTCATGGTGTCATTTAGCTGTTAGCTAGCATAATAAAGTATCTATCTATCTATCTATCTATCTATCTATCTATCTATCTATCTATCTATCTATCTATCTATCTATCTATCTATCTATCTATCTATCTATCTATCTATCTATCTATCTATCTATCTATCTATCTATCTATCTATCTATCTATCTATCTATCTATCTATAAAAGGCCTTCCAATGTAATTCCAGCCCAGATAGCTGGCTAGCACTCAGATAGCTGGCTGACTAGCTATAACAGGCCTTTAAATCCAGCTTCTTTCGCTTACGGCCAAACCACCTTGGGAACGCCTGATCTCGTCCGATCTCAGAAGCCAAGCAGGGTTGGGCTCAGTCAGTACCTAGATGGGAGACCGCCTGGGAATACTGAGTGCTGTAAGCTTTTTATTTTTTGGTTTCAGCCCCATTCATGGTGTCATTTAGCTGTTAGCTAGCATAATAAAGTATCTATCTATCTATCTATCTATCTATCTATCTATCTATCTATCTATCTATCTATCTATCTATCTATCTATCTATCTATCTATCTATCTATCTATCTATCTATCTATCTATCTATCTATCTATCTATCTATCTATCTATCTATCTATCTATCTATCTATCTATAAAAGGCCTTCCAATGTAATTCCAGCCCAGATAGCTGGCTAGCACTCAGATAGCTGGCTGACTAGCTATAACAGGCCTTTAAATCCAGCTTCTTTCGCTTACGGCCAAACCACCTTGGGAACGCCTGATCTCGTCCGATCTCAGAAGCCAAGCAGGGTTGGGCTCAGTCAGTACCTAGATGGGAGACCGCCTGGGAATACTGAGTGCTGTAAGCTTTTTATTTTTTGGTTTCAGCCCCATTCATGGTGTCATTTAGCTGTTAGCTAGCATAATAAAGTATCTATCTATCTATCTATCTATCTATCTATCTATCTATCTATCTATCTATCTATCTATCTATCTATCTATCTATCTATCTATCTATCTATCTATCTATCTATCTATCTATCTATCTATCTATCTATAAAAGGCCTTCCAATGTAATTCCAGCCCAGATAGCTGGCTAGCACTCAGATAGCTGGCTGACTAGCTATAACAGGCCTTTAAATCCAGCTTCTTTCGCTTACGGCCAAACCACCTTGGGAACGCCTGATCTCGTCCGATCTCAGAAGCCAAGCAGGGTTGGGCTCAGTCAGTACCTAGATGGGAGACCGCCTGGGAATACTGAGTGCTGTAAGCTTTTTATTTTTTGGTTTCAGCCCCATTCATGGTGTCATTTAGCTGTTAGCTAGCATAATAAAGTATCTATCTATCTATCTATCTATCTATCTATCTATCTATCTATCTATCTATCTATCTATCTATCTATCTATCTATCTATCTATCTATCTATCTATCTATCTATCTATCTATCTATCTATCTATCTATCTATCTATCTATCTATCTATCTATAAAAGGCCTTCCAATGTAATTCCAGCCCAGATAGCTGGCTAGCACTCAGATAGCTGGCTGACTAGCTATAACAGGCCTTTAAATCCAGCTTCTTTCGCTTACGGCCAAACCACCTTGGGAACGCCTGATCTCGTCCGATCTCAGAAGCCAAGCAGGGTTGGGCTCAGTCAGTACCTAGATGGGAGACCGCCTGGGAATACTGAGTGCTGTAAGCTTTTTATTTTTTGGTTTCAGCCCCATTCATGGTGTCATTTAGCTGTTAGCTAGCATAATAAAGTATCTATCTATCTATCTATCTATCTATCTATCTATCTATCTATCTATCTATCTATCTATCTATCTATCTATCTATCTATCTATCTATCTATCTATCTATCTATCTATCTATCTATCTATCTATCTATCTATCTATAAAAGGCCTTCCAATGTAATTCCAGCCCAGATAGCTGGCTAGCACTCAGATAGCTGGCTGACTAGCTATAACAGGCCTTTAAATCCAGCTTCTTTCGCTTACGGCCAAACCACCTTGGGAACGCCTGATCTCGTCCGATCTCAGAAGCCAAGCAGGGTTGGGCTCAGTCAGTACCTAGATGGGAGACCGCCTGGGAATACTGAGTGCTGTAAGCTTTTTATTTTTTGGTTTCAGCCCCATTCATGGTGTCATTTAGCTGTTAGCTAGCATAATAAAGTATCTATCTATCTATCTATCTATCTATCTATCTATCTATCTATCTATCTATCTATCTATCTATCTATCTATCTATCTATCTATCTATCTATCTATCTATCTATCTATCTATCTATCTATCTATCTATCTATCTATCTATCTATCTATCTATAAAAGGCCTTCCAATGTAATTCCAGCCCAGATAGCTGGCTAGCACTCAGATAGCTGGCTGACTAGCTATAACAGGCCTTTAAATCCAGCTTCTTTCGCTTACGGCCAAACCACCTTGGGAACGCCTGATCTCGTCCGATCTCAGAAGCCAAGCAGGGTTGGGCTCAGTCAGTACCTAGATGGGAGACCGCCTGGGAATACTGAGTGCTGTAAGCTTTTTATTTTTTGGTTTCAGCCCCATTCATGGTGTCATTTAGCTGTTAGCTAGCATAATAAAGTATCTATCTATCTATCTATCTATCTATCTATCTATCTATCTATCTATCTATCTATCTATCTATCTATCTATCTATCTATCTATCTATCTATCTATCTATCTATCTATCTATCTATCTATCTATCTATCTATCTATCTATAAAAGGCCTTCCAATGTAATTCCAGCCCAGATAGCTGGCTAGCACTCAGATAGCTGGCTGACTAGCTATAACAGGCCTTTAAATCCAGCTTCTTTCGCTTACGGCCAAACCACCTTGGGAACGCCTGATCTCGTCCGATCTCAGAAGCCAAGCAGGGTTGGGCTCAGTCAGTACCTAGATGGGAGACCGCCTGGGAATACTGAGTGCTGTAAGCTTTTTATTTTTTGGTTTCAGCCCCATTCATGGTGTCATTTAGCTGTTAGCTAGCATAATAAAGTATCTATCTATCTATCTATCTATCTATCTATCTATCTATCTATCTATCTATCTATCTATCTATCTATCTATCTATCTATCTATCTATCTATCTATCTATCTATCTATCTATCTATCTATCTATCTATCTATCTATCTATCTATCTATCTATCTATCTATCTATCTATCTATCTATCTATAAAAGGCCTTCCAATGTAATTCCAGCCCAGATAGCTGGCTAGCACTCAGATAGCTGGCTGACTAGCTATAACAGGCCTTTAAATCCAGCTTCTTTCGCTTACGGCCAAACCACCTTGGGAACGCCTGATCTCGTCCGATCTCAGAAGCCAAGCAGGGTTGGGCTCAGTCAGTACCTAGATGGGAGACCGCCTGGGAATACTGAGTGCTGTAAGCTTTTTATTTTTTGGTTTCAGCCCCATTCATGGTGTCATTTAGCTGTTAGCTAGCATAATAAAGTATCTATCTATCTATCTATCTATCTATCTATCTATCTATCTATCTATCTATCTATCTATCTATCTATCTATCTATCTATCTATCTATCTATCTATCTATCTATCTATCTATCTATCTATCTATCTATCTATCTATCTATCTATCTATCTATCTATAAAAGGCCTTCCAATGTAATTCCAGCCCAGATAGCTGGCTAGCACTCAGATAGCTGGCTGACTAGCTATAACAGGCCTTTAAATCCAGCTTCTTTCGCTTACGGCCAAACCACCTTGGGAACGCCTGATCTCGTCCGATCTCAGAAGCCAAGCAGGGTTGGGCTCAGTCAGTACCTAGATGGGAGACCGCCTGGGAATACTGAGTGCTGTAAGCTTTTTATTTTTTGGTTTCAGCCCCATTCATGGTGTCATTTAGCTGTTAGCTAGCATAATAAAGTATCTATCTATCTATCTATCTATCTATCTATCTATCTATCTATCTATCTATCTATCTATCTATCTATCTATCTATCTATCTATCTATCTATCTATCTATCTATCTATCTATCTATCTATCTATCTATCTATCTATCTATCTATCTATCTATCTATAAAAGGCCTTCCAATGTAATTCCAGCCCAGATAGCTGGCTAGCACTCAGATAGCTGGCTGACTAGCTATAACAGGCCTTTAAATCCAGCTTCTTTCGCTTACGGCCAAACCACCTTGGGAACGCCTGATCTCGTCCGATCTCAGAAGCCAAGCAGGGTTGGGCTCAGTCAGTACCTAGATGGGAGACCGCCTGGGAATACTGAGTGCTGTAAGCTTTTTATTTTTTGGTTTCAGCCCCATTCATGGTGTCATTTAGCTGTTAGCTAGCATAATAAAGTATCTATCTATCTATCTATCTATCTATCTATCTATCTATCTATCTATCTATCTATCTATCTATCTATCTATCTATCTATCTATCTATCTATCTATCTATCTATCTATCTATCTATCTATCTATCTATCTATCTATCTATCTATCTATAAAAGGCCTTCCAATGTAATTCCAGCCCAGATAGCTGGCTAGCACTCAGATAGCTGGCTGACTAGCTATAACAGGCCTTTAAATCCAGCTTCTTTCGCTTACGGCCAAACCACCTTGGGAACGCCTGATCTCGTCCGATCTCAGAAGCCAAGCAGGGTTGGGCTCAGTCAGTACCTAGATGGGAGACCGCCTGGGAATACTGAGTGCTGTAAGCTTTTTATTTTTTGGTTTCAGCCCCATTCATGGTGTCATTTAGCTGTTAGCTAGCATAATAAAGTATCTATCTATCTATCTATCTATCTATCTATCTATCTATCTATCTATCTATCTATCTATCTATCTATCTATCTATCTATCTATCTATCTATCTATCTATCTATCTATCTATCTATCTATCTATCTATCTATCTATCTATCTATCTATCTATCTATAAAGGCCTTCCAATGTAATTCCAGCCCAGATAGCTGGCTAGCACTCAGATAGCTGGCTGACTAGCTATAACAGGCCTTTAAATCCAGCTTCTTTCGCTTACGGCCAAACCACCTTGGGAACGCCTGATCTCGTCCGATCTCAGAAGCCAAGCAGGGTTGGGCTCAGTCAGTACCTAGATGGGAGACCGCCTGGGAATACTGAGTGCTGTAAGCTTTTTATTTTTTGGTTTCAGCCCCATTCATGGTGTCATTTAGCTGTTAGCTAGCATAATAAAGTATCTATCTATCTATCTATCTATCTATCTATCTATCTATCTATCTATCTATCTATCTATCTATCTATCTATCTATCTATCTATCTATCTATCTATCTATCTATCTATCTATCTATCTATCTATCTATCTATCTATCTATCTATCTATCTATAAAAGGCCTTCCAATGTAATTCCAGCCCAGATAGCTGGCTAGCACTCAGATAGCTGGCTGACTAGCTATAACAGGCCTTTAAATCCAGCTTCTTTCGCTTACAGCCAAACCACCTTGGGAACGCCTGATCTCGTCCGATCTCAGAAGCCAAGCAGGGTTGGGCTCAGTCAGTACCTAGATGGGAGACCGCCTGGGAATACTGAGTGCTGTAAGCTTTTTATTTTTTGGTTTCAGCCCCATTCATGGTGTCATTTAGCTGTTAGCTAGCATAATAAAGTATCTATCTATCTATCTATCTATCTATCTATCTATCTATCTATCTATCTATCTATCTATCTATCTATCTATCTATCTATCTATCTATCTATCTATCTATCTATCTATCTATCTATCTATCTATCTATCTATCTATCTATCTATCTATCTATCTATCTATAAAAGGCCTTCCAATGTAATTCCAGCCCAGATAGCTGGCTAGCACTCAGATAGCTGGCTGACTAGCTATAACAGGCCTTTAAATCCAGCTTCTTTCGCTTACGGCCAAACCACCTTGGGAACGCCTGATCTCGTCCGATCTCAGAAGCCAAGCAGGGTTGGGCTCAGTCAGTACCTAGATGGGAGACCGCCTGGGAATACTGAGTGCTGTAAGCTTTTTATTTTTTGGTTTCAGCCCCATTCATGGTGTCATTTAGCTGTTAGCTAGCATAATAAAGTATCTATCTATCTATCTATCTATCTATCTATCTATCTATCTATCTATCTATCTATCTATCTATCTATCTATCTATCTATCTATCTATCTATCTATCTATCTATCTATCTATCTATCTATCTATCTATCTATCTATCTATCTATCTATCTATCTATAAAAGGCCTTCCAATGTAATTCCAGCCCAGATAGCTGGCTAGCACTCAGATAGCTGGCTGACTAGCTATAACAGGCCTTTAAATCCAGCTTCTTTCGCTTACGGCCAAACCACCTTGGGAACGCCTGATCTCGTCCGATCTCAGAAGCCAAGCAGGGTTGGGCTCAGTCAGTACCTAGATGGGAGACCGCCTGGGAATACTGAGTGCTGTAAGCTTTTTATTTTTTGGTTTCAGCCCCATTCATGGTGTCATTTAGCTGTTAGCTAGCATAATAAAGTATCTATCTATCTATCTATCTATCTATCTATCTATCTATCTATCTATCTATCTATCTATCTATCTATCTATCTATCTATCTATCTATCTATCTATCTATCTATCTATCTATCTATCTATCTATCTATCTATCTATCTATCTATCTATAAAAGGCCTTCCAATGTAATTCCAGCCCAGATAGCTGGCTAGCACTCAGATAGCTGGCTGACTAGCTATCTATAACAGGCCTTTAAATCCAGCTTCTTTCGCTTACGGCCAAACCACCTTGGGAACGCCTGATCTCGTCCGATCTCAGAAGCCAAGCAGGGTTGGGCTCAGTCAGTACCTAGATGGGAGACCGCCTGGGAATACTGAGTGCTGTAAGCTTTTTATTTTTTGGTTTCAGCCCCATTCATGGTGTCATTTAGCTGTTAGCTAGCATAATAAAGTATCTATCTATCTATCTATCTATCTATCTATCTATCTATCTATCTATCTATCTATCTATCTATCTATCTATCTATCTATCTATCTATCTATCTATCTATCTATCTATCTATCTATCTATCTATCTATCTATCTATCTATCTATCTATAAAAGGCCTTCCAATGTAATTCCAGCCCAGATAGCTGGCTAGCACTCAGATAGCTGGCTGACTAGCTATAACAGGCCTTTAAATCCAGCTTCTTTCGCTTACGGCCAAACCACCTTGGGAACGCCTGATCTCGTCCGATCTCAGAAGCCAAGCAGGGTTGGGCTCAGTCAGTACCTAGATGGGAGACCGCCTGGGAATACTGAGTGCTGTAAGCTTTTTATTTTTTGGTTTCAGCCCCATTCATGGTGTCATTTAGCTGTTAGCTAGCATAATAAAGTATCTATCTATCTATCTATCTATCT
>NW_026947083.1:0-54264 GCF_030014385.1 Trichomycterus rosablanca | reverse complement strand
ATCATAAAAGCTTTATCTAAGTTCATGTCATTTCACTTTACAGAATAGCCTTTCAATTCCTTGTTTGTGTTTAGGATTAAATGTAAATAACTTCTCTGCTGAGATAAATAGGTGTAGTTTGACTTCACCCATCATGCTTTGTGGCTCCATCTAGTTCATTTGCACACGTTCCATAGATAATGAGCTAGTACTTCACACAAGAAGGTGTGAATGGTTGTCTGATGATTGACCAATGCAGAGTTTTTAACTCGTCTTGGGTCTTTGTCCTCAGCTCTATTTAAGGACTAAACTCTAGACCTGTAGCTGAGTCACTTGGTAAGAAGGATCTTCTGCACGTTCTTCATTAGAAACGACCTGCTGGAGACACCAGCTTTGTTAAAGTGACGATATTATGTTATTTAATATTATCAGGTTAATATATTCAGACTGTTTAAAATAGCTTTATGCTCATAATTGTGGTGATTTATGAAGCATATTTTACTCCCAGCACACCAAAGATTTACACTTGTGAGCTAATTATTAGTCCTGTCATGAACTGGATTAGATTTGCTTGGTGCAGGACTGATGTTGAGAAAGTCAGATCTCTTATATCTTTATTTATATCAAGTTATTTATAGTTATTTAATTATTAATATCTGCAGTATTTATAAGTATTTTATCCTGATGTTCTTTGAATTCAGATTCTCACTTAGACGTGAAGTGAATTTAATGTTTTTATTACTAGGTGATGAGTTTAAGAGTGAAGCAGCATTTTTAATAGACACCAGTACGGTCACACAGAAATTACGTTTTTGTGACTGAAGCTGTGTTTTATTTTCAAATATACACTAGAACTGTTCTACTTCAATTATGAAATGTACATGATGGTATGAATATGATCATTAATCATCAAATGTAATGTGGTGTAATGTACCAACCTCAGATCTGAATCTGTTTTTGTTCTTTATTCAAGTTTAATCTACTTTAATAAACACAGAACAACTTTTACTTTAAGTGGAAGAACTTTACCCTGGTCTTTATGGTGTTTGCTAAGTTTTCATAGATGAATAGCCTCTTACTTTAACACTTCTAGGTCTACACTCCAAAATTCTACTGTTTAGATGATTTCTACTTAGCAAATAATGAACCGTCCTCAACCAGAATGTACATGAGAAGAAGTGAATGGAGGGCTGTGGACTGAACAGTGTTGCATTGTTCTATCATCATGAGTCTTTGTTCTTTGTGTTTATCTATAGACCAAAATAGTGGTAGCTAAACTCCTTTTTAAAAGAAATACTCATATTTACGTTTAATTATCCCACCATCTTCTAGTGCATAAACCCAGTTCATATAAATCCTAATACAGACTGCACTGACATGTTTTGAAATAACATTTAAAAATAAATAAATACTATTGTGGTAGTTCAGGTGTTTCTTATCATGGAGGCGACCAATTGACCAAGACCAACTGGGGTCAGGAGACAAGTGTTTCTTTATTGATGAATAAATTTATTTGTTAAACTGTAAATTCCATCCGAGTCCTCTGTGTGATGAGAGTTTGGTTTTGAATCCGATGTCAGCAAATGTGTCCATGGTTGTTAAATGGGACTAAACTCACGGTCCATGTATTTGTATGTAGGCTTGAGCTGGAGTGACAATAGCAAGTGGATGTAAAGGACTGGGTGGGTAATAATTCTAAATAGTTCTTCATGTAACCTGAAATTCTGTTCATAAACCATAAGAGAATGAAAAGACTAAATCATTAATAAAGAAGATTGGAGAGGAGAAGAAAACAGGAGGAGAAAGAACATAAAAGAGTAGAAGTGAAATTCAGACCTTGTAGTATTTAAACTGTTATTATTTAATGTTCTTTTATGAGATATAAAACGATTATAAAAAAAATATAAAAAATGACTAATAGGTTAATGATAAAATATTACTAGCTATAATACCAATGTAAAATGAAACTATATTATTATTAATAATAAAAGATTACTGATCGTTCATTTGTTATTTCACCAATATCTGTGACACCCTGGATTCTGGGCTAGTTTCAGCTTCAGGGTTGATTTTAGATCAGACATTAGGCTGGATAATTTTGCTAAACCTGGCAACTCTCGTGATTTTTCCCGCCTAATTGGGCTTGTTTACAAATTCAGTCATGGTTGAAAATTGGGCTACTTTCAAAATGTGTCACGGCTGTCTAAAAGCTTTCATTGCAAACCGTACAAAATGTTTTTAATGAGGATTTGTGCTCACATACGTATGAACAAGGTCTGCTAGTTTTAGCATGTGAACAAAGTCGCACAAATATACATACAGCATTTTACATGACTTAGATTCTTATTATAAAAGCTTTATCTAAGTTCATGTCATTTCACTTTACAGAATAGCCTTTCAATTCCTTGTTTGTGTTTAGGATTAAATGTAAATAACTTCTCTGCTGAGATAAATAGGTGTAGTTTGACTTCACCCATCATGCTTTGTGGCTCCATCTACTTCATTTGCACACGTTCCATAGATAATGAGCTAGTACTTCACACAAGAAGGTGTGAATAGTTGTCTGATGATTGACCAATGCAGAGTTTTGAACTGGTCTTGGGTTTTTGTCCTCAGCTCTATTTAAGGACTAAACTCTAGACCTGTAGCTGAGTCACTTGGTAAGAAGGATCTTCTGCACGTTCTTCATTAGAAACGACCTGCTGGAGACACCAGCTTTGTTAAAGTAGCTGCCAGGATTCTAACAGGAAGGTAAAGGGTTTTCTTGTTTGTTTCTTTTACATTTATGTTACATTTGTTGTTCTTTATATTTTATTATGTTATTTAATATTATCAGGTTAATATATTCAGACTGTTTAAAATAGCTTTATGCTCATAATTGTGGTGATTTATGAAGCCTTTTTTACTCCCAGCACACCAAAGATTTACACTTGTGAGCTAATTATTAGTCCTGTCATGAACTGGATTAGATTTGCTTGGTGCAGGACTGATGTTGAGAAAGTCAGATCTCTTATATCTTTATTTATATCAAGTTATTTACAGTTATTTAATTATTAATATCTGCAGTATTTATAAGTATTTTATTCTGATGTTGTTTGAATTCAGATTCTTACTTAGACGTGAAGTGAATTTAATGTTTTTATTACTAGGTGATGAGTTTAAAATTATTGTGGTATTCATGTAGTAATAATGCTAATGGCTAATGCTAATAGTAATGATAATTAATTGACTTGTTTCTTTGTTTCTGTTGCTTTCCAAGGAAACAGTTTCTACAGTCTTATCAAAGCATAAACATGAAGAACTTTCATCACTGCTCAGAATGTGGGAAGAGTTTTACTACGCAGAGTAATCTCCAACGACACCAGCGCATTCATACAGGAGAGAAGCCGTATCACTGTTCAGAGTGTGGGAAGAGTTTTACTACGCAGAGTAATCTCCAACGACACCAGCGCATTCATACACGAGAGAAGCCATATCACTGCTCAGAGTGTGGGAAGAGTTTTACAATGCAGAGTCATCTCCAACAACACCAGCGCATTCATACAGGAGAGAAACCGTATCACTGCTTGGAGTGTGGGAAGAGTTTTGCTTACAGTAATGCTCTTAAAGTACACCAGCGTATTCACACAGGAGAGAAACCATATTACTGCTCAGAGTGTGGAAAGAGTTTTGCTCAACAGGTTAACCTCCAACAACACCAGCGTATTCACACAGGAGAGAAACCATATCACTGCTCAGAGTGTGGAAAGAGTTTTGCTGAACATAGTACCCTTCAAAACCACCAGCGTATTCACACAGGAGAGAAACCATATAACTGCACTGAGTGTGGAAAGAGTTTTACTCAAAGTAGTGCCTTTAAAGTACACCAGCGTATTCACACAGGAGAGAAACCGTATTACTGCTCAGAGTGTGGAAAGATTTTTGCTAATGAAAAGAATCTCAAACAGCATCAGCGTATTCACATAGAAAAACTACATCACTGTTAAGAGTGTGGGAAGTATTTTATTGCATATTATGTTCTCCAACAACACCAGCGCATTCACACAGGAGAGAGGTCGCATTACTGTTCATTGTCTGAAAAGAACTTTAGTGAAAGGAATATCCTTTAAGTACACCACACCAGCGCATTCACATAAGAGGATGACCCATATTGCTGCTTATAGTGCAGATGAAGTTTTACTGGAAGCAGCATTTTTAATAGACACCAGTACGGTCACACAGAAGTTACGTTTTTGTGACTGAAGCCATGTTTCATTTTCTACTAATATCCACTAGAACTGTTCTACTTCAATTATCAAATGTACATGATGGTGTGAATATGATTATTAATCATCAAATGTAATGTGGTGTAATGTACCAACCTCAGATCTGAATCTGTTTTTATTCTTTATTCAAGTTTAATCTACTTTAATAAACACAGAACAACTTTTACTTTCAAGTGGAAGAATTTTACCCTGGTCTTTATGGTGTTTGCTAAGTTTTCATAAATGAATAGCCTCTTACTTTAACACTTCTAGGTCTTCTTATTATAAAAGCTTTATCTAAGTTCATGTGATTTCACTTTACAGAATAGCCTTTCAATTCCTTGTTTGAATTCAGATTCTCACTTAGACGTGAAGTGAATTTAATGTTTTTATTACTAGGTGATGAGTTTAATATTATTGTGGTATTAATGTAGTAAAAGTAATTCTAATTAATCGACTTGTTTCTTTGTTTCTGTTGCTTTCCAAGGAAACAGTTTCTACAGTCTTATCAAAGCATAAACATGAAGAACTTTCATCACTGCTCAGAGTGTGGGAAGAGTTTTACTACGCAGAGTAATCTCCAACGACACCAGCGCATTCATACAGGAGAGAAGCCGTATCACTGCTCAGAGTGTGGGAAGAGTTTTACTATGCAGAGTAATCTCCAACGACACCAGCGCATTCTTACAGGAGAGAAGCCGTATCACTGTTCAGAGTGTGGGAAGAGTTTTACTACGCAGAGTAATCTCCAACGACACCAGCGCATTCATACAGGAGAGAAACCGTATCACTGCTTGGAGTGTGGGAAGAGTTTTGCTTACAGTAATGCTCTTAAAGTACACCAGCGTATTCACACAGGAGAGAAACCATATTACTGCTCAGAGTGTGGAAAGAGTTTTGCTCAACAGGTTAACCTCCAACAACACCAGCGTATTCACACAGGAGAGAAACCATATCACTGCTCAGAGTGTGGAAAGAGTTTTGCTGAACATAGTACCCTTCAAAACCACCAGCGTATTCACACAGGAGAGAAACCATATAACTGCACTGAGTGTGGAAAGAGTTTTACTCAAAGTAGTGCCTTTAAAGTACACCAGCGTATTCACACAGGAGAGAAACCGTATTACTGCTCAGAGTGTGGAAAGATTTTTGCTAATGAAAAGAATCTCAAACAGCATCAGCGTATTCACATAGAAAAACTACATCACTGTTAAGTGGAAGTATTTTATTGCACATTATGTTCTCCAACAACAACAGCGTATTCACACAGGAGAGAAGTCATATCACCGTTCACTGTCTGAAAAGAACTTTAGTGAAAGGAATATTCTTTAGTACACCAAACCAACAGATTCACATAAGAGGATGACCCATACTGCTGCTTATAGTGCAGATGAAGTTTTACTGGAAGCAGCAT
The DNA here is from genome assembly GCF_030014385.1 of Trichomycterus rosablanca. Classification (NCBI taxonomy): domain Eukaryota; kingdom Metazoa; phylum Chordata; class Actinopteri; order Siluriformes; family Trichomycteridae; genus Trichomycterus; species Trichomycterus rosablanca. The sequence continues at coordinate 48,627 of NW_026947083.1, read as the reverse complement.
TTTTAATAGTTTTTGTGACTGGAGTCATCTTGAAAAACACCAGCGCATTCAGAGGAGAAAATAAAATGATACTCCACTACTGCATGTACAGAAAAAGCTATGTGTACTTTCTTTTTCTACTAATGTCCACTAGAACTGTTCTACTTCAATTATCAAATGTACATGATGGTATAAATATGATTATTAATCATCAAATGTCAAGAATTCTTAATATTATGAATGCTAAGTTTGCATAAATGAATAGCCTCTTACTTTAACACAAGTTTAAAATGTTGTACAAACATCGTCGCCATCTAGTGGTGCTAGAAATAAATTACAGCTTGTTGCTTGTGTACAGATTTGTGACGTTATTATTATTATTATTATTTTATTTTTATAATATATAAAAATGAGAGAGTGTTTATGGCTCTTTTGTCCCAAGTGTTTTTGTAACGTGTTGTAGACCTGCACCGGTGACTGTATTTGGTATACAGGAAAGAAAAGGCAGATTGCAGGTGAAAGTGTGTTATTTGGCAACCAGCACTGTGTAAATACTGGACAGAAGACATGATGGGTTATTTTAACTTGTTGGGTTGTGCAGTTTAACACTTGTCAGAGACAACATTTGAAGCCCAGGTCAATAGGACCTGCTAGTTAGAGAAGGCTCACTTGTTTGTTAGTTTAAGTCCAAAAGCAGGAGTGGCCCATACAGGGATCAAACCCACGACCTTGGTGTTATTAGCACCACACTCTAACCAACTGAGCTATGCGGCCTACGTACAAAGGTAGGGCGTATACCCACATACCCGATTCATACCCAACACTGACAGCCCTTCAGTTATGGAGCTGCCACACAGAAACGATGGAGAGCTTTACTGTTGTTGAGCAGAACAGATCTTCGTGTGAGATGACTGAGGTTCATGTATTTTTCTTTTAAGAATAAATAAAAGCTGATGCTGTAACCTCATACTTTCCTAATACTTTTATTCTACACGGTCTACATTTCTTTTAGTTTTCTGCCATGTGCAGTGTAAGAATTCACTAAATTACACAGCAGTTCTCTTTTTACTCATTTATTTATTTATTTATTTTTGCCATTGACAAAATTGATTGTAAGCATTTATAAAGGTCATGCCACGTTAATTAGGTGAAATGAAGCCAGAATAAAGATGGCACAAGAACAGGGTGGTAAAGACTGAGGTAAACGTTAGCATATCATGTGACCCATGTGTACTGTCCAATGAACTAGCTGCGCGTGTGTCTCTGTGGCGCAATTGGTTAGCGTGTTTGGCTGTTAACCGAAAGGTTGGTGGTTCGAGCCCACCCAGGGACGAGTGTCTTTAATTGCACAACCTGCCTGTTGATCAAACGGATATGAGACACAACAACAATGTGTAGTCCCACAGAATAGTGGAAATAAGTAACTGAAAAACATCCAGTAAACAACAGTCCTACAAGTCACCGGAGACTGGCTGTTCAAAGTGGAAGAACGCCCTTTTTAAATTAAATGAAAATACTCACCCATCGTGGGGCTCGAACCCACAACCCTGAGATTAAAAGTCTCATGATCTACTGACTGAGCTAGCCGGGCTTAAGCAGCATGTCAGAACAGACAGCTCATCGGTCAGACCATCAGAGAGATGTAGGTTTAATTCACTAACATCACGACCAGATTAAGAACTAATTCACAGTTTACAAACAAACACAATTCAGAATATAACAATAAGAACAAAATGTAAAAGTGTAAGTTAGTCGCGTCTTTCTGCTCATACTGAGTATTACTGTGGGTCACTGCATGTAGGAGACACATGGAGCGCAGTATGGTAGGTGAACTATAGGGCACTAGGACCCAGCAGCACTACAATGAACAGAGTGACAGTGGGATCTAGCGGTATTGGGACTCTTATTACAGGACGCTGTTTCTGCTGCTTGTTATTAAACTCACCTGTGGATCATTTGAGTGGAGAAAACGTGCTGAGTTCTTGTTGTGTTCTTGTTTTTTATTGAGTTTTAATTTTTAAATGTAAATAAATTATTATTACTTTTTAATCTGTATAAACGTGTACAAGTGTTTTTATTGGCAAGTTCGGGCTTATCAGGGACAGTTTAATCGTTTTCGGTACACAGAGGGAGATGTTATCTGACACGCTAGCGCAATGTGCCACCGCATCCCATTGGTTTAAATAGCATGATGCTAACTATGTTAGCTTCGTAAGCGAAACCCAATGTTATCGCTACGTAGTACATTCGAATAAGCTGCCTTATAAGTCGATGACTTATTAAAATCCTCTCTGGATTTTACTGAGGCAGCTGCCCATGTAGACAGTAAGGCAGCAAGGCAGCTCCCTAGGTTTTCGAACACACCCGTTGTCTATGCTTTAATGACGTAACATCACCATAGTTACACACCGCGTTTTAATTACAAGCCCCATTCGCCAAAATTTTGGATATTTATCGTCTTTTTGCGCCACTTAACGGTTAATCAAGTCTTGAATCACGACTCCACACTGAGACAGCAAAGAGCAGTAAATCGCAGAAGAGAAATGATTGATTTTTTACTTCAGAAATAATGTAAGTACTGCGTTAGCACCAGTACACTACAGTACCATGATTATGTATCATGATGAAATAAATTACAACATGATAAATCTGTCACATATTAATAATTACTCTAGAACAATTATGGAAAAAAGTACAAAAAAAAAAAAACAGCTTCTGAGTAAAGATTGAAATTCAACACACTTTTTGGATTTTAGATAGGTAACATACAAACAAATTAGAATAATTATAATAATAAATAAAACAATTCAAAACCAGTAAAAACATGAAACAACCACAACAACATGTAAAAACTAAACTACAGTTATTTTACAGCATGTGAACCCGAGATCGTACTGCAACCTAAACACAGCTGTATTTCATTGGTGCAGACCTCATCACTGACCTTGATGGAAGAAAGCATCTGGCTGCAGCTGTCTCAGCACCACAGCACAGCATACCAGCTCTTCATGAGCATGATTATGAAATGTTTTGTTAATAGGTTCATGTTGTTTGTTTTTACGTTTTGTTCTACAGTTCTTGATTGTCTCTTGACATTAACAGTTTATGCATTATTTAAAAGTAAAACTTTCTTAGCATAATTTTCAAATTCCAAATTTTAATTAGTTTTCAATTTTTACACTTTTTCTATTTTTAATTAAGGTTAAATTAAAAAGAAAATCCTTTATTTCCATTATTTGCCAACGCATTTTCTTTCACACAACATAAAATAATACTACAACACTTTTTGATTTTCAACTATTTATTTTGTTCATTAGAATCTCTAAGATTTTAATAAACCTTTCCTCTCTCTCTTGCCTCCCTATCTCTCCTTTCCTCCCTCATTCTTGCTTCCTGGACTCTCCTCTCCTCTCTCTCGCGTCGCTCGCTCTCGCTTTTCCTCTCTCTGGCGCGCCTCTTGCTCTCTCTTCTCCTCTCGTTCTATTCTTTCCCTTTCTCTTCTTTCCTCCCTCTCCTCAGCCTCTCTCCATCTTCTCTCCTCGTTCTCTGCTGCTTCTATCTCCCTCTCATTTTCCCTTTCTTCCATCTCCCTCAGATACAGTGGGGCCAAAAAGTATTTAGTCAGCCACTGATTGTGCAGGTTCTCCTACTTAGAAAGATGAGAGAGGTCTGTAATTTTCATCATAGGTACACTTCAACTATGAGAGACAAAATGAGAAAAACAAATCCAGGAAATCACATTGTAGGATTTTTAAAGAATTTATTTGTAAATTATGGTGGAAAATAAGTATTTGGTCACCCACAAACAAGCAAGATTTCTGGCTCTCACGGACCTGTAACTTCTTTTTTAAGAAGCTCTTCTGTCCTCCACTCGTTACCTGTATTAATGGCACCTGTTTGACCTCGTTATCTGTATAAAAGACACCTGTCCACAGCCTCAAACAGTCAGACTCCAAACTCAACCATGGCCAAGACCAAAGAGCTGTCGAAGGACACCAGGAAGAAAATTGTAGACCTGCACCAGGCTGGGAAGAGTGAATCTACAATAGGCAAGCAGGTTGGTGTGAATAAATCAACTGTAGGAGCAATTGTAAGAAAATGGAAGACATACAAGACCATTGATAATCTCCCTTGGGGTCAAGATTTCATCCCGTGGGGTCAAAATGATCATGAGAACGGTGAGCAAAAATCCCAGAACTACACGGAGGGACCTTATGAATGACCTGCAGAGAGCTGGGACCAAAGTAACAAAGGCTACCATCAGTAACACACTACGGCGAGAGGGACTCAAATCCTGCAGTGCCAGGCGTGTCCCCCTGCTTAAGCCAGTACATGTCCAGGCCCGTCTGAAGTTTGCCAGAGAGCATATGGATGATCCAGAAGAGGATTGGGAGAATATCATGTGGTCAGATGAAACCAAAATGGAACTTTTTGGTAAAAACTCAACTCGTCGTGTTTGGAGGCTGAGTTGCATCCCAAGAACACCATACCTACTGTGAAGCATGGGGGTGGAAACATCATGCTTTGGGGCTGTTTTTCTGCAAAGGGAACAAGACGACTGATCCGTGTTAAGGGAAGAATGAACGGGGCCATGTATCGTGAGATTTTAAGCCAAAACCTCCTTCCATCAGTGAGAGCATTGAAGATGGAACGTGGCTGGGTCTTCCAGCATGACAATGATCTCAAACACACCGCTCGGGCAACGAAGGAGTGGCTCCGTAAAAAGCATTTCAAGGTCCTGGAGTGGCCTAGCCAGTCTCCAGACCTCAACCCCATAGAAAATTTGTGGAGTCCGTGTTGCCCAGCGACAGCCCCAAAACATCACTGCTCTAGAGGAGATCTGCATGGAGGAATGGGCCAAAATACCAGCTACAGTGTGTGCAAACCTGGTGAAGACTTACAAGAAACGTTTGACCTCTGTCATTGCCAACAAAGGTTATGTTACAAAGTATTGAGTTGAACTTTTGTTATTGATCAAATACTTATTTTCCACCATAATTTACAAATAAATTATTTAAAAATCCTACAATGTGATTTCCTGAAATTTTTTTTTCTCATTTTGTCTCTCATAGTTGAAGTGTACCTATGATGAAAATTACAGACCTCTCTCATCTTTCTAAGTAGGAGAACTTGCACAATCAGTGGCTGACTAAATACTTCTTGATCCCACTGTATGTAACTAAATCTTTCTCTCCTCGTCTCTTTTTGGCTGGGGTTTCCATGCTTCTCGAGGATGGTGAAGCTTCAGCAGCATCCTGGCCAGATGAGGAAATAAGGATCGCTGGGCTAATTGATGGTCTCCCACCTATTGCCTCATCCATATCCGGGTACCATTTCCAGGATGCTGCTGTTGCTTCACCACCCTCTGTACTTACCCCAGTAGGTGGACACTTAAGTTCCTACAAGATTCATAAACACAGTACAAGGACCTTAACTTGTATTACAAATCTTTTCTGATATTTTACTGAAGATCTTACCAACAAATGAAGCCTACTTTGTATTTTTGTTTGAGGTTCTCCCACTTCTTCTTCACATAAGTGGGAGTCACCTTCCCCTGCATTTGGTTCTCCAACACAAAGGCTCTACAATATAATGCACATAACAGTTATTAATGTATATAGCATACACTGCTTCAAAAAAAGTTTAGTCATTAAAAGTTTTTAATGCTTTGAAAAAGTTAGCAAAACTTAAATACTAAAACTTGTCTTTATACCACCCTTTGTAATTAATATTATGCATATGAAGTAACACAAATTTTGTTACGTCAAACAAACAGTTACTTACTCAAACCCTCGAACCGCTGCATTCTGTTTTCCAGTGAAGAGAGCCTGGTTGGCCACTCTCCACCGGATAAGATTTTTAGTGTCTTCATCAGACCCTGCAATATCAAACATTAGTTTTAAAAGAGATTTCTAATGTGACTGTGTAGCAACATTACAACAATCATGAATATTTAGCCTCAACAACCCCAAAGCCTAAAGATAGTTTGGCCCATCATTAGCATTACAGATAAAATTAAATGAATCATTTATTACAGCAGCTCAATATATATTAATGCAAAGTTTTATAGTAAGCAAGTATTAAAGTATGCAAGTATTCAAATTTGCAAGTATTAAAATACAAAAGTATTAAGTACACATGTAATGTTGCACAACACTATGTAGTTAAATACATTGAATAAAAAAGTAGTATATTGCTTTTATTGTCCTACCAGAATAACAACGTTTGAAGCCCAGGTCAATAGGACCTGCTAGTTAGAGAAGGATCACTTGTTTGTTAGTTTAAGTCCAAAAGTGGGTGTGGCCCGTACGGGGATCGAACCCGCGACCTTGGCGTTATTAGCACCACGCTCTAACCAACTGAGCTAACCGGCCAGTTAACCTGTTTTCTCTTTAGATCTTTGTACATAATTCTACAATAACCCCCATTCAACCAGCTGCATGGCAGCACAAAAACCATTTGAGATTCTGCACACTTTCAGTGAAGATCTGCAGAAATGAGCGGCTCCTAAACTGAATTTGGTTGTTATTGCACCAGAAATGCACCAGTTTCTTGTTATTTTAATGATCCGAGATCTCAGTCCTATTTCAAACATCGCTTTCTAGTAATTTCTTATGTTCAGACTTTCTTACAGTTTTTAACAACTGTTTACATATATTTTAAAAATTCTGTGTCTATTTTTCAAAACTCTACACACAAAACCCACAATTGCTCACGCAAAATGCAAAATGCCTCAAATCTCAAGCAAAATGACACACAACATTCAAAATGTCATAAACACATTTCAAAAGCAAGCATTGACCTCACATTGCAAACACTTTTGTCATAATATGACATTTTGGATACATCATGTACACACTGATGTTTAAAACCTAAAGCTCTTCTGTCTTTCATGGGATTGTACGTTTATTTCCATACAAACATGCAGAGAGAAGGTGGAATATACTCACAACACACAGAAGCAGTATTGAACCCAAAAATATTTATTTTTTCCAAATCATTTGCTGCTCTAAATACAATGTTTGTACAGCACATAAGAAGAAAAAAATCCAACCACCACATGTAGTTGGACAGAAACCAAACATCTATGAAAAAGCTAATTTCAAACAAATAATTTTATTTTTTACCAAAAAATTAATTGTGTGTGTGTGTGTGTGTGTTGGTTGGGGGGAGGGTAGGGGTTGGGTCTGTGTCTAGGCTTCATCTCTCCTCCGGACTGGGTCTGGCCACAGTACTTCATCCACGTCGCATGCTATGTCCTCTCTTGCTAAACACAGAGGAAAGAACCTTCTTGCACGGCGCATCCATCCGAATAGAGGCAGCGTCAATGTCGCCACATGCTTCCTCTATTGCCTGGAGAAGTGGAATGCGGGCACAGGGACGACGATCATATCGCCAGCGCCATGTGGAGAAAAATTCCTCAATCGCTCTCTTTGCTTCCCTTCTTTGCCCTCGTCCTCTTCCCTGTCACTCTCGTCCTCTTCCTCCTCTTCCTCCCCTTCCTCTCCTTCCAACTCCTCCTCCTCAAACCCGAACTCCTTGTGGTCTGCCTCTACCTCCAACTCTCCTGGCTCTCTCTGCGTTGTCTTTCATTGTTCAAAACAGACATCTTGACCTATGTCAATATGTGACCTATGCTAATGATTCTTTGGTGTTCAATAAAGTAACGAGTGTTTGCACATGTGAGGAGTAAGAGTGAAGCACTGGTGATTTAGTGTGGCATTTTGATAGGTTGTGTTTGAAAAAGGAAATCAAGTTACTTCCTGTTTGATTTTTGTGTATTAGGTAGAAAATTGTGTGTGGAGTTTTGCAAGATGTGTTTTAGGAAATTGAAAACTGAGTCAGACACTGAGAATTAGTGTGTGGTTTTGCAGATTTGGTGTGGGGTTATGGTGTTTGAAGGACATGTTTAGAACGTTGTGTGACAAGCAAATATTTAGTGTGTAAGCAGTTGAAAAAAACTGTAATACACATCTAAGAGGTTTTGTGTGTTCTTATATGTGTGAACTAGACTCGAAAGAGTCGATTCACTAAGTTGATAGTACTCAGCAATGAGCAGTTGGAAGCTGAGAGAGTCGATTCTTTTTGATGAAGTCAACATTTTATATGTTATACAAAATACTTAAAAGAGTCGGATCACTATATCGTTAGCTGTCATTTAAAAATACAGAGACAAACCATCTCATCTAATACAAAATAGAATCAAATAATGTATAACAGTTTAATGATGCACCATACATACAGTGAAGCAAAACACAAAACCCCTAAACTTGTAAAAAGCTTCAATTAAATAATAATAAAATGTCAAAAATACATCAAATCACCTAAATAATTATCTACATAACACATACAGCAAAAACAAGTGAATGTGGAAGCATGTGTGTGTATTGTGTGTGTGTGTGTGTATGCTTATGAATATTAATATAATAGATACGTATGTTAGACACGTATAGATCCATAAAGTGATGTAGACACACATATTAACTCCTTAGCAATAGTAATGATACACTATGTGGCAAAAATTATCTGGACACCTTACCATGAGCTTGTTGGATCTCATTTAAAAAACCAAACAGTATTAAAATCAAGTGACTTCTGTGTGATCATTAGTGTCTTGTGATCTCCTGAACAGGTGCACAAACATCAAATCATCTGCTTCAGAGTGAGAAGGAGGGACGGGCCAACTGCATCCTGAACTTAATGCAATTTTCCAACAGTGGAAGGTTTTGTTGTGATTTTGATACTTGGGTGGCAATGTTTAACTAAAATTACTTTTATTTAGTGTTTAAAACTTCTAAATTACCTCAGTTTTGTCAACTAATTTCAGTCAATTATATCAATCACATAAGTTTAAATCACTTGAGATGTAAAAGTAAAGTCTGAAGTTGTGTATTTTGACTTTATGCTGCTCTCTTTGTTTTTATCTTAATTATTCTTGATGTTGATGTACTATTTTGATTTTGTACTATGATTTGTATGGTGTATGTACGTATTTGTTTTGATTATTTGTCTTATGTAAAGCGTCTTTGAGTATCTTGAAAAGCGCTATATAAATAAAATGTATTATTATTATTATTATTATTATTTATTTAATCAGCAAATGGTGAATCATTACGTTTAGTTCTTGTGGTGTCAGTGATCTGAGTTCAAATCTCGGTGGAACCTGGCTTTATTGAGGTAAAAACACTGTTATCAATGCTGAGTAGAGAATAGTGTTCCACATGTGACTGCTCTATACCAAATTGTAACACCAAAAGGCAAATCATTGTTTACAGCGCCATCTACCGACCAACTGGGTCCTAAACTTAACTCAGTGCAGTTTTCCAACAGTGGAATAGTTTATTATTTTGATACTTGGGTGGCAATGTTTAACTAAAATTACTTTTATTTACTGCCTAAAACTTCTAAATTACCTCAGAATTATATCAGTCACGTAAGTTTAAAAAATCTGAGATGTAAAAGTAAAGTCTGAAGTTGTGTGTGTGTGTGTATATTTTTCTTTTTTGCTTTATTTACTCAGCAAATGATGAATCTTTACGCCATTTAGTTTTGCAGTGAGATGGTTCCATGGTGTTATTGGTTAGCACTCTGGAATCCAGCGGTCCGAGTTCAAATCTCAGTGGGATCTGAGATGTTAAAGTCTGAAGTTGTGTGTGTGTGTGTGTGTGTGTGTGTGTGTGTGTGTGTGTATTTCTCTTTTTGGCTTTATTTACTCAGCAAATGGCAAGTTTCAAGTTTAGAAACATTAGCAGTTTCAGTTTCAGGATGGTAGCGTTCAGCGCATGTGCAGTACAACAGAGCGCTTGTGGGGTGTAGACCACGATTACTTGTGCTAGTTGTGTCAACCAAGCAGATCACCATTCAGGAAGGTATATCAGTGCCAAAATACGAGCCAGTTTGTTCAGTAAAACTTTATAAGCCAACAGCAGCTAATAAACTTAAGAGTCACCTTAGATTACATGTTAACTTCCATCTATCCATCCAGCTTAAATACCATAAACACTACGTACAAAACATATGGAGCTATTCTTACTACAGTAAAACACACTGAACTGACTTTTAAAGTGAAGTTCTAAATGTTGTACAGAGATCGTTCCCATCTAGTGCTGCTAGATAAATTACAGCTTGTTGCTTGGGTACAGATTTGTGACATTATTATTAAATTGTTGTTGTCGTGTTTGTTGTTATTTTTTAACTGTTCATGTTTTTAAGTGTAAAACCATAAATAGCACCGTCTATAAATAAATGAATCTTGTGCTTCCACTTGAGATTTTTGTTTACATGAACAATGTCGAAAATGTAACGAGCTTGATTAGTTTGTAATATGTGTTAAGATGATGAATGAACCTAAACACGTGCTTTTTAATTTTAAGTTTTATTTTATTTATTTTAGTTTCAAATCAGCGTAACACCGACAAGATTAAAAATAATAAAGTGTCCCAAGTGTTTTTGTAATGTCTTGTACACCTGCGATGGCGACTGTTTTTGGTACACAGGAAAGAAAAGGCCGAATGTTGGTGAAAAAGTGTTATTTGGCAACCAGCACTGTAAATATTGGACAGAACACATGATGGCTTATTTTAACTTGTTGGGTTGTGCAGTTTAATCATTGTGCTGGATTAAATACATTTAAGAAAATACAGCATTAAAGCATAATCTCAATAAAATAGGCTACAATTTAACACTATAATACAATACAATACAGCGACAGTAAGTCTGTGTCTGTTTCTGTTACTTATTCTGAATTTTGTTTGTTTGTAAACTGTGAATTAGTTCTTAATCTGGTCGTGATGTTAGTGAATTAAACCTACATCTCTCTGATGATCTGACCGATGAGCTGTCTGTTCTGACCTGCTGCTTAAGCCCGGCTAGCTCAGTCGGTAGAGCATGAGAATCTTAGTCTCAGGGTCGTTGGTTCGAGCCCCATGTTGGATGAGTATCTTCATTTAACATCTACTGAAACCAAAAGGACGTTTTTCCACTTTGGACAGTCGGTCTCCGGTGACTTATCAGGTGGATATTTGTGCTTGTAGGACTGTTGTTTACTGGATGTTTTCAGTAACTTATTTCCACTATTCTGTGTGACTACACATTGTTGTTGTGTCTCACATCCGTTTGATCAACAGGCAGGTTGTGCAATAAAAGACTCGTCCCTGGGTGGGCTCGAACCACCAACTTTTCGGTCAACGCGCCGAACGCGCTAACCAATTGCGCCACAGAGACACAGACACAGCTTTTTCATTGGACACACGAGTCACATGACTTGCTAACGTTTACAGAAGGTTAATTACGTTTGGCAAATTGAAATAATGGCATGTTTCTGACTTGAATGAGAGGGGCATTAAAAAGATCTCACACTTGTCAGAGACAACGTTTGAAGCCCAGGTCAATAGTACCTGCTAGTTAGAGAAGGATCACTTGTTTGTTAGTTTAAGTCCAAAAGTGGGTGTGGCCTGTACGGGGATCGAACCCCAGACCTTGGCGTTACTAGCACCACGCTCTAACCAACTGAGCTAACTAGCCGATGTCCAAGAGCAGGGCATATACCCACATACCAGATTCTACACTGACAGATCTTCAGTTATGGAGCTGCCACACAGAAACGATGGAGAGCTTTACTGTTGTTGAGCAGAACAGATCTTCGTGTGAGATGACTGAGGTTCATGTATTTTTCTTTTAAGAATAAATAAAAGCTGATGCTTTTAACCTCATACTTTCCTAATACTTTTATTCTACACGCTCTAAATTTCTTTTAGTCTTCTGCCATGTGCAGTACAATAATTCACTAAATTACACAGCAGTTCTCTTTTAATTTATTTATTTATTTATCTTTGCTATTGACAAAATTGATTGTAAGCATTTATAAAGGTGATGCCACGTTCATTAGGTGAAATGAAGCCAGAATTAAAGATGGCAGAAGAACAGGGTGGTATTCTTACTTTCAGTGATTAAATTACTCAGGTTAGAAAGTCCTGACACACAGCACATGCTCACCTGACTCTCTCTCAACCATGCTACCTTTAATCATTAAAGAGGGTGTGGCCCATACAGGGATCAAACTCACGACCTTGGCGTTATTAGCACCCCGCTCTAACCAACTGAGCTAACCGGCCCTATATTCCTACTAACATGCAGATTAACATGTGTAATTAAATCTATGCGATCAGCTTTAGTGAATTTAATCATTATTATTATAACTTGTCTATGTCACTGATTCTGCACCTCTGTACTCCCAGAGCATGTTCAGTGTTTAGGTGCCACACCCCTTTTGTGATTGATCTCCAGCTAATTAGACACAGCTGTACCTGGTCTGAGCTGAGAACATTTAAGAAGGCAGCTGGGGAACAGTCACTGGAGACTATGTTGAATTGGCTCTCTCACAGCGGTTTGGTTTGTCAGGTTGGTCCAGTTTGGTCCAGTTTGGTCCAGTTTGGTCCAGTTTGCTCCAGTTTGCTCCAGTTTGCTCCAGTTTGCTCCAGTTTGCTCCAGTTTGTTCCAGTTTGTTCATTCCTAGAAGTCTAGTTCATGTTTAGATTAGCATTAACATTTAGTTTAGCCTTTAGCTTAGTTCATGTGTGTTTAGTTTAGTACTTAGCTTAGCAGTCAGCATAGGTCGTGTGTTTGTGTTTGGTTTTGTGTATATTAGGCTTTTCTTTTGTTACTATTGAGTATCTTTTTGTTAAACATCTCTGTGTGTCCGCCCCCTCTTGTCCAGTCTAGCCCTAAAAGCGTTAAGCCGTTTAGCTACCTAGCTAACCATCAAAAATTAAGTTCTCCTTTAACCTTAACTTTTTACTTAACAAACTATATTTATGTACATAAATGCCATTCAGATGTTAGAGGTGTGTTAATAATGTCAAATAATAGATAATATGTAATATCTTACCATGTTTTTTTATTGTAAGGTGATGAAGTATCTCAGATATTCAAATTCTCGTGCACGTCAAAGTTGTTCGTGCACATGTGCAGTTTTGACCATATGACCCAACATAATAATTTCTATTACACTTTAAGCAGCTTACTTTCATTATTATGTACAATTTACTAAGTTCATTTTTTCAGTGTAGTGTGTAAAACATGCTGCTAATAATAATATAATATAAATAATAATAACTGTTAATATTATAATAATAACTGTTTTTGTCCATCTGTCTGTTGTCTGTCTTATTAGAACGATGCCAAAGTCCTACAAAGGAAATGGAGCTGGAAGAGCAGACCTACAGTTCTGATATATGGTCTGAAGATTGAGTGTGGATATCTTTGGAAATAACGAACGAGGTAAATATAGTATCCATTAAAGACCTAGAAGAACCATCTGAAGATTTAACCTCAAACAGAGAGACACATTATGGATTTGTTTGAGCCAAACCAGTTTAAAAAGTGAAATCCCTCATGTGCACTTTATTTTACATACCAACATACTGTATATGTCTTACAGGCAGCAGAATAAAGCATGGTCCCTACCTGAGAGGAGAGGACATACCGTTTACAAATTTACATCCTGCAACGCTCTGTATTTATTTACAATACAAAATAAGCCCAACCCACTTCGGACACACATCACAGTGACTGCTCTCCATCATGGACCGATTCGTCATCTAAAATCAGAGACATGGTTTACTCCAGCAAGCAACAGACGCAGAGGAAAAATTGGGAGAACATGAAGTTCATGGAGTTAGCCAGGAGTACCACAGACAACCAAGAACACCACCAATTGAAGAGATGGTGTAAATAAAAACCTCATGAAAACAATTGCCACAGAATTAAGAAAATCCATCCAGATACATGACAACATTCTGATGGAATTGTACCTCACACTGCAAGTTATGAATGAGTGAGACCAGTTTGTTCAGTACACTGGGTTACACAGAAACAGGGATTAGCATCTTGTACACCTGTACTACTGTACTTAGATGCAACAGGAGGTGTGGCGCCTACAATACCTAAACAAAATTGAAGAATCCTGTATTACTCCCTTACCTTACCTGGAAAAGATCGAGATGCTTCTCCTCTATCAACTCCCCCACTAACATTTTTAAAACAGTTGGTGCTTAAATTGTCCAGGTATACCAGCCTCAGAGTTCATAATGTGGAGACTGATTACAGCTGAGCTTTGATGCAGGCTGGTATTTTGGTATTTAACAGAGAGCACATTGATGTATACCTGGTTAAAACATATGCACTGCCAAGAAGTGCAAGTCATGGGCAGAAATAAAGTCATTTACAATTTTGCATCTTCACTCTGCTCATATTATCAAGGCAGTTGTTTCTGTTATTGCACAGTAGAATATTGACCGTGGACTTAAAGATTTCTCCACCTATATTTTACCAGACTGCAGAACACTCTTGTTTTGGAGGAAGGCTGTGAGAGTTTTAGGCACTTCAGTACTGTTTTGTTGGCAAAGCAGCTGTCTTGAAATTCTCAAGGACCTTACACTCAAGGAAAGATCACAACTCCTTGGGTATTATACAGATGATGACAAGCCAGAAGTCTGAGATGATGCAAAGAAGAAGTTAAAACCACAGTGGATATAAAAGACAATGATGAAGACAATGCCTGTCATTGTCCTGAAAGTTCTTTTGGACAATAATTTTGGAATCTTTCATCTGTGAAGTGGGACAATGCTAGGGGATAAAAGAACAGATGATGACCTTACTTCAGGTCAAACAAGAGACATGAACTGTCATGTTGAGAATTGGTTTGGCATAACAAAAACATCCATTCTTCAAAATGGAAAGTTGATCTACACTTTGCGACACACAAGACTTTGTGACACTGTGGCCCCATGAACTGTTGAATGGTGAAGTCAGTTTATAATTACAGTGGGGCCAAAAAGTATTTAGTCAGCCACTGATTGTGCAAGTTCTCTTACTTAGAAAGATGAGAGAGGTCTGTAATTTTCATCATAGGTAAACTTCAACTATGAGAGACAAAATGAGAAAAAAAATCCAGGAAATCACATTGTAGGATTTTTAAAGAATTTTTTTGTAAATTATAGTGGAAAATAAGTATTTGGTCAATAACAAAAGTTCAACTCAATACTTTGTAACATAACCTTTGTTGGCAATGACAGAGGTCAAACGTTTCCTGTAATTCTTCACCAGGTTTGCACACACTGTAGCTGGTATTTTGGCCCATTCCCCCATGCAGATCTCCTCTACAGCAGTGATGTTTTGGGGCTGTCGCTGGGCAACACAGACACCACAAATTTTCTATGGGGTTGAGGTCTGGAGACTGGCTAGGCCACTCCAGCACCTTGAAATGCTTTTTACGGAGCCACTCCTTCGTTGCCCGAGCGGTGTGTTTGGGATCATTGTCATGCTGGAAGACCCAGCCACATTTCATCTTCAATGCTCTCACTGATGGAAGGAGTTTTTGGCTTAAAATCTCACGATACATGGCCCCGTTCATTCTTCCCTTAACACGGATCAGTCGTCTTGTCCCCTTTGCAGAAAAACAGCCCCAAAGCATAATGTTTCCACCCCCATGCTTCACAGTAGGTATGGTGTTCTTGGGATGCAGCTCAGCCTCCAAACACGACGAGTTGAGTTTTTACCAAAAAGTTCCATTTTGGTTTCATCTGACCACATGATATTCTCCCAATCCTCTTCTGGATCATCCATATGCTCTCTGGCAAACTTCAGATGGGCCTGGACATGTACTGGCTTAAGCAGGGGGACACACCTGGCACTGCAGGATTTGAGTCCCTCTCGGCGTAGTGTGTTACTGATGGTAGCCTTTGTTACTTTGGTCCCAGCTCTCTGCAGGTCATTCATCAGGTCCCTCCGTGTAGTTCTGGGATTTTTGCTCACCGTTCTCATGATCATTTTGACCCCACGGGATGAGATCTTGACCCCAAGGGAGATTATCAATGGTCTTGTATGTCTTCCATTTTCTTACAATTGCTCCTACAGTTGATTTATTCACACCAACCTGCTTGCCTATTGTAGATTCACTCTTCCCAGCCTGGTGCAGGTCTACAATTTTCTTCCTGGTGTCCTTCGACAGCTCTTTGGTCTTGGCCATGGTTGAGTTTGGAGTCTGACTGTTTGAGGCTGTGGACAGGTGTCTTTTATACAGATAACGAGGTCAAACAGGTGCCATTAATACAGGTAACGAGTGGAGGACAGAAGAGCTTCTTAAAGAAGAAGTTACAGGTCTGTGAGAGCCAGAAATCTTGCTTGTTTGTGGGTGACCAAATACTTATTTTCCACCATAATTTACAAATAAATTCTTTAAAAATCCTACAATGTGATTTCCTGGATTTGTTTTTCTCATTTTGTCTCTCATAGTTGAAGTGTACCTATGATGAAAATTACAGACCTCTCTCATCTTTCTAAGTAGGAGAACCTGCACAATCAGTGGCTGACTAAATACTTTTTGGCCCCACTGTATCTGAGGGAGATGGAAGAAAGGGAAAATGAGAGGGAGATAGAAGCAGCAGAGAACGAGGAGAGAAGATGGAGAGAGGCTGAGGAGAGGGAGGAAAGAAGAGAAAGGGAAAGAATAGAACGAGAGGAGAAGAGAGAGCAAGAGGCGCACCAGAGAGAGGAAAAGCGAGAGCGAACGACGCAAGAAAGAGAGGAGAGGAGAGTCCAGGAAGCAAGAATGAGGGAGGAAAGGAGAGATAGGGAGGCAAGAGAGAGAGGAAAGGTTTATTAAAATCTTAGAGATTCTAATGAAAAAATAAATAGTTGAAAATCAAAGTGTTGTAGTATTATTGTATGTTGTGAGAAAGAAAATGCGTTGGCAAATAATAGAAATAAAGGATTTTCTTTTTAATTTAACCTTAATTAAAAATAGAAAAAGTGTAAAAATTGAAAACTAATTAAAATTTGGAATTTGAAAATTATGCTAAGAAAGTTTTACTTTTAAATAATGCATAAACTGTTAATGGCAAGAGACAATCAAGAACTGTAGAACAAAATGTAAAAACAAACAACATGAACCTATTAACAAAACATTTCATAATCATGCTCATGAAGAGCTGGTATGCTGTGCTGTGGTGCTGAGACAGCTGCAGCCAGATGCTTTCTTCCATCAAGGTCAGTGATGAGGTCTGCACCAATGAAATACAGCTGTGTTTAGGTTGCAGTACGATCTCGGGTTCACATGCTGTAAAATAACTGTAGTTTAGTTTTTACATGTTGTTGTAGTTGTTTCATGTTTTTACTGGTTTTGAATTGTTTTATTTATTATTATAATTATTCTAATTTGTTTGTATGTTACCTATCTAAAATCCAAAAAGTGTGTTGAATTTCAATCTTTACTCAGAAGCTGTTTTTTACTTTTTTCCATAATTGTTCTAGAGTAATTATTAATATGTGACAGATTTATCATGTTGTAATTTATTTCATCATGATACATAATCATGGTAATGTACTGTAGTGTACTGGTGCTAACGCAGTACTTACATTATTTCTGAAGTAAAAAATCAATCATTTCTCTTCTGCGATTTACTGCTCTTTGCTGTCTCAGTGTGGAGTCGTGATTCAAGACTTGATTAACCGTTAAGTGGCGCAAAAAGACGATAAATAAAATTTTGGCGAATGGGGCTTGTAATTAAAACGCGGTGTGTAACTATAGTGATGTTACGTCATTAAAGCATAGACAACGGGTGTGTTCGAAAACCTAGGGAGCTGCCTTGCTGCCTTACTGTCTACATAGGCAGCTGCCTCAGTAAAATCCAGAGAGGATTTTAATAAGTCATCGACTTATAAGGCAGCTTATTCGAATGTACTACGTAGCGATAACATTGGATTTCGCTTACGAAGCTAACATAGTTAGCATCATGCTATTTAAACCAATGGGATGCGGTGGCACATTGCGCTAGCGTGTCAGATAACATCTCCCTCTGTGTACCGAAAACGATTAAACTGTCCCTGATAAGCCCGAACTTGCCAATAAAAACACTTGTACACGTTTATACAGATTAAAAAGTAATAATAATTTATTTACATTTAAAAATTAAAACTCAATAAAAAACAAGAACACAACAAGAACTCAGCACGTTTTCTCCACTCAAATGATCCACAGGTGAGTTTAATAACTAGCAGCAGAAACAGCGTCCTGTAATAAGAGTCCCAATACCGCTAGATCCCACTGTCACTCTGTTCATTGTAGTGCTGCTGGGTCCTAGTGCCCTATAGTTCACCTACCATACTGCGCTCCATGTGTCTCCTACATGCAGTGACCCACAGTAATACTCAGTATGAGCAGAAAGACGCGACTAACTTACACTTTTACATTTAGTTCTTATTGTTATATTCTGAATTGTGTTTGTTTGTAAACTGTGAATTAGTTCTTAATCTGGTCGTGATGTTAGTGAATTAAACCTACATCTCGCTAATGGTCTGACCGATGAGCTGTCTGATCTGACATGCTGCTTAAGCCTGGCTAGCTCAGTCAGTAGCTCATGAGACTCTTAATCTCAGGGTTGTGGGTTCGAGCCCCACGTTGGGAGAGTATCTTCATTTAACAGCTACGGAAACTAAAAGGATGTTCTTCCACTTTGAACAGCTGGTCTCAGGTGACTTGTAGGACTGTTGTTTACTGGATGTTTTTCAGTTACTATTCTGTGGGACTACACATTGTTGTTGTGTCTCATATCCGTTTGATCAACAGGCAGGTTGTGCAATAAAAGACACTCGTCCCTGGGTGGGCTCGAACCACCAACCTTTCGGTTAACAGCCGAACACGCTAACCAATTGTGCCACAGAGACACACGCGCAACTAGTTCATTGGACAGTACACATGGGTCACATGATTTGCTAACGTTTACCTCAGGCTTTACCACCCTGTTCTTGTGCCATCTTTATTCTGGATTCATTTCACCTAATTAACGTGGCATGACCTTTATAAATGCTTACAATCAATTTTGTCAATGGCAAAAATAAATAAATAAATAAGTAAAAAGAGAACTGCTGTGTAATTTAGTGAATTCTTACACTGCACATGGCAGAAAACTAAAAGAAATTTAGACCGTGTAGAATAAAAGTATTAGGAAAGTATGAGGTTCAGCTTTTATTTATTCTTAAAAGAAAAATACATGAATCTCACACGAAGATCTGTTCTGCTCAACAACAGTAAAGCTCTCCATCGTTTCTGTGTGGCAGCTCCATAACTGAAGGGCTGTCAGTGTCGGGTATGAATCGGGTATGTGGGTATACGCCCTACCTTTTTACGTAGGCCGCATAGCTCAGTTGGTTAGAGCGTGGTGCTAATGACGCCAAGGTCGTGGGTTTGATCCCTGTACGGGCCACACCCTCTTTTGAACTTAAACTAACAAACAAGTGAGCTTTCTCTAACTAGGAGGTCCTATTGACCTGGTCTTCAAATGTTGTCTCTGACAAGTGTTAAACTGCACAACCCAACAAGTTAAAATAACCCATCATGTCTTCTGTCCAGTATTTACACAGTGCTGGTTGCCAAATAACACATTTTCACCTGCAATCGGCCTTTTCTTTCCTGTATACCAAATACAGTCACCGGTGCAGGTCTACAACACGTTACAAAAACACTTGGGACAAAAAAACCATAAACACTCTCTCATTTTTATATATTATAAAAATAAAATAATAATAATAATAATAAAGTCACAAATCTGTACACAAGCAACAAGCTGTAATTTATTTCTAGCACCACTAGATGAAAACGATGTTTGTACAACATTTTAAACTTGTGTTAAAGTAAGAGGCTATTCATTTATGCAAACTTAGCATTCATAATATTAAGAATTCTTGACATTTGATGATTAATGATCATATCAGAATCAGAATCAGAATCAGAATCGGGCTTTATTGGCCAAGTATGCTCACACATACAAGGAATTTGTTTTTGGTTACACAGATGCTTGCAGTGCACGAAAAATACAGTAAAGACAATCTTATTCACACAGCTTACACTCTCTCTAACACACACATTCATACCTGTAAACATAGAAAACATTGTAAACATTTAGCATGTGCAATTTACATTGAGGTTTTAAAAAAGGTGCAGTTTTGTGCAATATAAAAACTATAGAAAATAGAAAAAAATATATAAATAAAAAATGGAAGTAAAAGTGAAAATCCTGTGTATGCTATTACATAAATTAAATAGGTAGTTTTGATGTGCAAGAGTCCCGGGCATTAACAGTACAGTAGTGTTCAATTGTTCATGAGCGTAATGGAGTTTGGATAAAAGCTTCTCTGTAGCCTGGTCGTTCGGGTCTTCATGTGGCTGAAGCGTCGGCCTGATGGAAGGCACCGAAACAGGTGATGGCCAGGATGAGACGGGTCAGTGATGATTTTCTCTGCACGCTTCCTGGTTCTGGAGGCATGCAGGTCCAGCAGTGTGGGCAGCTTTACACCGATGGTCCTCTTTGCAGACTTGATGATGCGCTGCAGTCTCTTGGTGTCATGTTTTGTGACAGCGCTGCCCCACACTGTGATGGATGTGGTGACGATGGACTCTATGATGGCTGTGTAGAACTGCACCATCAGCTCTTGGGGTAGGTTGAACTTCCTCAGCTGGTACAGGAAGTACATTCTCTGTTGAGCCCTCTTGATGATGGAGTTGATGTTGCTGTCCCACTTCAGGTCCTTGGAGATCGTTGTGCCCAGGAACTTGTAGGACTCCACAGCCATCAGTTCTGTCTAGGATGGTGAGTGCTGGCAGGGTTGGGGGGCTCCTCCTGAAGTCCACGGTCATCTCAACTGTTTTAGCTGTGTTCAGCTCCAGATTGTTCTGACTGCTCCAGAGGACAACCTGATCAACCACCCGTCTATAAGCAGACTCATCACTGTCACTAATGAGACCACTGATGGTCAGTACCGCGTTACTTAGTAACGCGTTACTCTAATCTGACCACATTTTTCAGTAACGAGTAATCTAACGCGTTACTATTTCCAATCCAGTAATCAGATTAAAGTTACTTATCCAAGTTACTGTGCGTTACTATTTTTGTCATTTTCCTTAGTGAAAAGATATTTTTGCTTTCTTCTTGGCAGGGGCGGAGCCAGGGGGTGGCCAATGGTTGCCATGGCCACCATAAAGTAATCTTCGGCCACCCCTCTGGCCCCCCCACCACCGCTTTGCCGGCAATTTTTTTTGCGGAAGCATTTCTGCAGGCAGGAGCAGCGCACCTCAGATGAGTAGTTCTTCACCAAAACAGTGCAGTAATACACTCAACATAAATGTCAACCACCAACACCATTACAGAAGAAGTACTATTTAGTAGTATTCGTGGCGCGCTACGAGTAAAAGCGCCAGCTGGCTCTGCGCATTCCAGTGTTGCCAGATTGGGCGATTATCCGCCAAATTGGGCGGATTTTGTTGGAAAACAATTTAATAGCAGGTAAATAACACTTCTATTTAAAAGAAAATCTTCCGTTTTAAGAAGCTCAAGCATTGTAGAAGGCTATTAAAAGTAAAGTCAATTTTCAATGCTGATTTAGTAATAGTGTTGGTCAGTCTGTATCATATTCTTGAAAGAAAATTAAAATTTGTTTTCCATGCATTCACACTAGCATGTTCTGGGATTCAATTAAGTCTCATCAGTGCACACAAGTTGGCAGCCAAATGATAAAGTATTGCAAAGGAATATCTTTGAAATATTCCGCATTATATAACTAATAAAGTAACTTGTAATATAACTTAGTTACTTTTAAAATCAAGTAATCCATAAAGTAACTAAGTTACTTTTTAAAGGAGTAATCAGTAATCAGATTACTTTTTCAAGGTAACTAAGCCATCACTGGATGAGACCAATGACTGTAGTGTCATCTGCAAACTTCAGGATTTTAACAGAGGAGTCCATGGAGGTACAGTCATTTGTGTACAGCGAGAAGAGCAGTGGGGAGAGTACACAACCCTGTGGGGCACCCGTGCTGATGGTTCGGGTCCCTGAAGTACACTTTCCCAGCCTCACCTGCTGTTTTCTGCCAGTAAGAAAGTCAGTTATCCACTGGCAGGTGGAGGCTGGTACGCTGAGTTCAGTCAGTTTGCTGTGTAGTTGTGCTGGAATAATTGTGTTGAAGGCTGAGCTGAAGTCCAGGAAAAGAATTCTTGCATAAGTTCCCGGGTGATCAAGGTGTTGAAGGATGAAGTGGAGACCCATGTTCACTGCATCGTCCACCGACCGGTTGGCCCGATAGGCAAATTGCAGGGGGTCTAGCAGGGGGTCCGTGATTTCCTTAATGTGGTTGAGAACCAGTCTTTCAAAGGACTTCATGACCACAGAGGTCAGGGCAACAGGTCTGTAGTCATTTAGTCCTGTGGTAGTTGACTTTTTGGGAATGGGTATTATTGTGGAGCATTTAAAACAGGATGGAACCACACACAGCTCCAGTGATCTGTTGAAGATCTTAGTGAAGACAGGTGCAAGCTGGTCTGCACAGGTCCTCAGGCCCTGGGCCTTCTTGACTTTCTGTTTTTTAAAAAGTCTCAGCACGTCTTCCTCGCAGATCTTCAGGCAGGCTGGATGGGTGGCTGATAGTCAGATGGGTGTGAAGTGGTGTTGGATGGGAGCTCGTTGCTGGGCTGTTCAAACCTGCAGTAGAATCTGTTAAGGTCGTCGGCCAGTTGACGATCTCCATTGTCTGTGTAGGTGGCCTTTTGTAGCTGGTGATGTTCTGCAGACACCTCCAGGCGGTTGATGGCTCATTTGTGGACATCATACTGCTTAGCTTGTTGGAGTATGGGCCCTCTCCGGAACAAAACTATGTCGGGACTCCAGTGAAGGTGAGCCAGGATGCGATGAAGGCGATCACCGAATCCGGAAAGCCCACCTTTCCACTGAGCATGCTGGTGCTCACGTCCTCTTCTTCCTCGGACAAAGGAGGAAATGCCCCTCGAGCCCAGTGCCACGTTTTAGAGTGTAATGTTTTTTGGGGTGTTTTACTGTTACCACAGCAGTACATTGTTGTTTAGCCTAGGGGCAAGTTTAAGTTGATTTTGTATAATGGGTTTTTAAGTTATAAGTTTAAAAGATTTTTTTTACGAATATTTACATTTTTTTTACTCAATCACAGAATATGTTTCATTTCGGGTGCAAATGTTTATATGCCATGACCACGTGTTGTTCATGGGTTTGTATCGGTGAGTAATGTTCTCGTAAATAGTGTTTTTTGCCGTTGCGCTCGTGTGTGATATGTTCATGTTGTTAATAAATGGCGAATTGTTGAGAAAAACAGGTTTTTCTTCCATTCTGGAACCTTTTCACCCATGTTTAGGGGAAAAAATTACCAAAGAGTCTCAGATTACCAAAGGGTTTTTTTAGGGTTTTAAGCCAAACCAATAGCCCAAACTATACCAAACTCGGCCCAGAGCGTGCGCGGTGGTGAGACGCATGACATCACACGGTCCTTTTTCGTCTAGCTCAAATAAAAAAAAAAACATGTTTAGGGGAAAAAATTACCAAAGCGTCTCGGATTACCAAAGGTTTTTTTTAAGCCAAACCAATAGCCTGAACTTTACCAGATTCGTCCTGGAGGGTCGACCGCGCCAAGCTGCACCAAATGGCACAGTCAGTTTCTGAAAGATTTTTTCGGTAAGGCTCTAACACTGTGATATTTTTTTGGCTGAAAGGGTTAAGTCAAGTGGTAAACGCTTCGGTCACTTGGTGCGGCTTGGCGAGGGGATCACCGTGGACAAGTTTGGTGAAGTTTGGTACTTTGGTTCGACCTAAAAATGATAAAAACCACTTTGGTTATCCGGGTCATTTCGGTGATCCTAACCCCTAAACATTAAGGTTTTGCCAAAACAAAGTCTCAAAACGGAACGTGTCATTTGATGCGTCTCGGCACGGCAGACCCTCCTGTACAGTTTTGGTAAGGTTTCGACCTTGGGTTCATCCAAAAAAAATACTAACCCAGCACCTTTAGTTCCCTACTTTGGGAACGATGACACTTGGGGACAAACTGATGCCATCTGGGCGACCCACTCATCGCGGCGG
The DNA here is from genome assembly GCF_030014385.1 of Trichomycterus rosablanca. NCBI lineage: Eukaryota > Metazoa > Chordata > Actinopteri > Siluriformes > Trichomycteridae > Trichomycterus > Trichomycterus rosablanca. The sequence continues at coordinate 24,712 of NW_026947083.1, read as the reverse complement.
TGTTGTATATGACATCAGTTGGGCTCAAAACGACCTGGGAGGCTGTCATGACTGTTTGGTAATCTAATACCAGTTTTGTAATCCCACCCTTTCCAGCTCGAAATTTGAATTTTTGGCAATCTGACACCGCCGTCGTGCCTCACTCGACCCTATAGGGTTGCGCTTCAGGTTTCATGTCGCCAAGACCTTTTTTCAGGCCTCCGATCTAAAAAGCGACCTCACAGTCACGTCCGAACCATTTATAAAGGTCATGTCACGTTCATTAGGTGAAATGAAGCCAGAATTAAAGTATTCTTACTTTCAGTGATTAAATTACTCAGGTTAGAAAGTCCTGATACACAGCACATGCTCACCTGACTCTCTCTCAACCATGCTAACTTTAATCGTTAAAGTTGGTGTGGCCAGTACGGGGATCGAACCCGTGGCGTTATTAGCACCACGCTCTAACCAACTGAGGTAACCGGCCAGTTAATCTGTTCTCTCTTTAGATCTTTGTACATAATTCTACACTAACTCCATTCAACCAGCTGCATGGCAGCACAAAAACAATTTGAGATTATGCACACTTACAGTGAAGATCTGCAGAAATGAGCATCTCCTAAACTGAATTTGGTCGTTATTGTACCAGAAATGCTTTTCATGTTATTTTAATGATCCGAGATCTTAGTCCTACTTCAGACATCATTGTCTGGTCATTTCTTATGTTCAGACTTTCTTAATACACATCTAAGAGGTTTTGTGGGTTCTTATATGTGTGAACTATCTAAACTATACTGTATTGTGGTACATTTATTCAGCCTTCATCAGTTTAGACCCGCCCACTTAACCACCAATTTGCCTCCACAGTGAGCTTGGATAGAGAGAGAATATATTATTTGTGTGTACGTCCAATGAAACAGCTGTGCTGTTGGCTGTGCGCATGTCTCTGTGGCACAATCGGTTAGCGCGTTCGGCTGTTAACCGAAAGGTTGGTGGTTCGAGCCCACCCAGGGACGAGAGTCTTTTATTGCACAACCTGCCTGATGATCAAACAATTAAACTTCAGTGTATATTATCTGGAAACAGATGCTCTTCATATAGAAATAGGCTTTACATTTGCTTGATGGTAATAACTCTTAGTGAAGTGTAAACGAACAGTTAAACATCAATTCAGGTTGTTTTTAGTTCAACTGGGAAAAAATATTAACAGTAGCTAAACTTCCTAAAACCCAGAATCCTACATTCATTCAACAAAGTTCACAAACTACATGATTTAATGAGTGAAAACTTGATGTTTTGAGCCCCTCTGGTGTGCAGGCTGGTACTGTGTATCAGCACTACTTACTGTGTGCAGGACCTGAGTCGTATCTGCTCCAGTCACTGGTCTGCAGCATTAAGCTCAGTCAGGAACTTTAAGAAATATACAGTTTAGATAGTTCACACATATAAGAACCCACAAAACCTCTTAGATGTGTATTAAGAAAGTCTGAACATAAGAAATGACTAGACAGTGATGTCTGAAGTAGGACTGAGATCTTGGATCATTAAAATAACATGAAACTGCTGCATTTCTGATGCAATAACAAACAAATTCAGTTTAGTAGAGCACTCAGTTTTGCAGATCTTCACTGACAGTGTGCAGAATCTCAAATTGTTTTTGTGCTACAATGCAGCTGGTTGAATGGAGTTAGAGTAGAATTATGTACAAAGATCTAAAGGGAATAGCTGAATGGCCGGTTAGCTGAGTTGGTTAGAGCGTGGTGCTAATACCATGTTTGCGGGTTCGATCCCTGTATGGGCCACACTCAGTTTAATGATTAAAAGTAGCATGGTTGAGAGAGAGTCAGGTGAGCATATTCTGTGTATCAGGACTTTCTAACCTGAGTAATTTAATCACTGAAAGTAAGAATATCACCCTGTTCTTCTGCCATCTTTAATTCTGGCTTCATTTCACCTAATGAACGTGGCATGATCTTTATAAATGGTTACAATCAATTTTGTCAATGGCAAAGATAAATAAATAAATTAAAAGAGAACTGCTGTGTAATTTAGTGAATTCTTGCACTGCACAAGGCAGAAGACTAAAAGAAATTTAGAGCGTGTAGAATAAAAGTATTAGGAAAGTATGAGGTTAAAAGCATCAGCTTTTATTTATTCTTAAAAGAAAAATACATTAACCTCAGTCATCTCACACGAAGATCTGTTCTGCTTAACAACAGTAAAGCTCTCCATCGTTTCTGTGTGGCAGCTCCATAACTGAAGGGCTGTCAGTGTAGAATCGGGTATGTGGGTATACGCCCTGCCCTTGTACACAGGCTGGTTAGCTCAGTTGGTTAGAGCGTGGTGCTGATCGCGGGTTCAATCCCTGTACGTGCCACTGTCTCCTTTGGACTTAAACTAACAAACAAGTGATCCTTCTCTAACTAGCAGGTCATATTGACCTGGGCTCCAAACGTTGTCTCTGACAAGTGTGAGATCTTTTTAATGCCCCTCTCATTCAGGTCAGAAACATGCCATTATTTCAATTAGCCAAACTTAATGACCCTTCTGTAAATGGTTTAATGTGCACACTGCTGCTACTGGCTTGTTTTTCTTTTCTACAATGTAAGTTCATACCTTCAGGTTCATGTTATTTGAGATCTCTACATAGATTTCTTCCTCATGTACAGAAAGACGCAGTTCAGTTTGAGAAGCTCACAGCGGGAGAGCGAGTGAGTCTGCGCGTTTAAATGAATCAAATGAGTCGATTCTTTAATCCGGTTCTTTAAGTCAAAAGACGAGAATAGAAAGAGTCGATTCACTAAGTTGATAGTACTCAGCAATGAGCCGTTAGAAGCTGAAGGAGTCGATTCTTTTTGATGAAGTCAACATTTTATATGTTATACAAACTACTTAAAAGAGTCGGATCAATATCATTATGCCTAGTTCACACTACACGATTTTTGCCCTGATTTTCACTCGGCGATTGATTTTCCGGGTCTGGAGCAACTCAGCGTTTGCTCGGCGATCAAAACTCGGCTCTCAGTCGCAAAGTGTGAACTATCCAACAACTCGACCTGCCTGGCTCGCCGAGCGCTCAGCGACTGGATTGAGTTTACTAGCACGATCTCAGACGGGCAACTGGGAATGAGTGACATGTCGAACAGCCAATGAGAACGTAAGATACAGCGTGAGGGGAAATGCAGGAGAGGACAGGGGACAGGGGCTTAATTAATATAGTTTATATCAGGATACACCGGCACACACACGTTTTACAGTATTTCTGATTTGATCGTCCTCTACAAAACATAATACCCACGCTGCATTGCAAAACTTACTACAAAACAAGCCATATACTGTTCGTGTTGCCAAATCCCCTCAGATTCATTTATTTTTCCTCCTTGATATTACGCTGCACATTAGCGCACAACCCTTTGATCTCTCGCTACTTGTTGACGTTCATTTTTTTGGACGTGTTATCATTAAACTTCTCGTCACTTCTCACGTGTGTTTTTGGAAAAAAAAAAAGAAAGAAAGAAAGAAAAAAGGGAGACCAGAGAAGCTCGTCTGCGATTCCAGTTGGTGATGGATCGTGTAGTGTGAAACCCCCTATCGCCGATCAGTCGTGTAGTGTGAAATATACACCGACTGAAGGACTCCCGAGTGCAAGAGATTCAGTCGTGTAGTGTGAAATATACACCGACCGAAAGACTCCCGAGTGCAGGAGATTCAGTCGTGTAGTGTGAAATATACACCGACTGAAAGACTCCCGAGTGCAAGAGATTCAGTCGTGTAGTGTGAAATATACACCGACTGAAAGACTCCCGAGTGCAAGAGATTCAGTCGTGTAGTGTGAAATATACACCGACCGAAAGACTCCCGAGTGCAGGAGATTCAGTCGTGTAGTGTGAAATATACACCGACCGAAAGACTCCCGAGTGCAGGAGATTCAGTCGTGTAGTGTGAAATATACACCGACCGAAAGACTCCCGAGTGCAGGAGATTCAGTCGTGTAGTGTGAAATATACACCGACCGAAAGACTCCCGAGTGCAGGAGATTCAGTCGTGTAGTGTGAAATATACACCGACCGAAAGACTCCCGAGTGCAGGAGATTCAGTCGTGTAGTGTGAAATATACACCGACCGAAAGACTCCCGAGTGCAGGAGATTCAGTCGTGTAGTGTGAAATATACACCGACCGAAAGACTCCCGAGTGCAAGAGATTCAGTCGTGTAGTGTGAAATATACACCGACTGAAGGACTCCCGAGTGCAAGAGATTCAGTCGTGTAGTGTGAAATATACACCGACTGAAGGACTCCCGAGTGCAAGAGATTCAGTCGTGTAGTGTGAAATATACACCGACTGAAGGACTCCCGAGTGCAGGAGATTCAGTCGTATAGTGTGAAATATACACCGACTGAAAGACTCCCGAGTGCAAGAGATTCAGTCGTGTAGTGTGAAATATACACCGACTGAAGGACTCCCGAGTGCAAGAGATTCAGTCGTGTAGTGTGAAATATACACCGACTGAAGGACTCCCGAGTGCAGGAGATTCAGTCGTGTAGTGTGAAATATACACCGACTGAAGGACTCCCGAGTGCAAGAGATTCAGTCGTGTAGTGTGAAATATACACCGACTGAAGGACTCCCGAGTGCAGGAGATTCAGTCGTGTAGTGTGAAATATACACCGACTGAAGGACTCCCGAGTGCAGGAGATTCAGTCGTGTAGTGTGAAATATACACCGACTGAAAGACTCCCGAGTGCAAGAGATTCAGTCGTGTAGTGTGAAATATACACCGACTGAAAGACTCCCGAGTGCAAGAGATTCAGTCGTGTAGTGTGAAATATACACCGACTGAAAGACTCCCGAGTGCAAGAGATTCAGTCGTGTAGTGTGAACTGTACAGCGACCTGACGACTTGGAAAGTCGTGTAGTGTGAACTTGGCATTAGCTGTCATTTAAAAATGAATCGCGGGTCAATACAAAGACAAACCATCTCATCTAATGCAAAATAGAATAAATAATGTATAACAGTTTAATGATGCATCATACATACAGTGAAGCAAAACACAAAACCCCTAAACTTGTAAAAAGCTTCACTTAAATAATAATAAAATGTCAAAAATACATCAAATCACCGAAATATTATCTACATAACACAAACAGCAAAAACATGTGAATGTGGAAGCGTGTGTGTGTGTGTGTGTGTGTGTATGTTTATGAATATTAATAGAATAGATACGTATGTTAGACACGTATAGATACATGAAGTGATGTAGACACTGATGGTCTGACCGATGAGCTGTCTGTTCTGACCTGCTGTTTAAGCCCGGCTAGCTCAGTCGGTAGAGCATGAGACCCTTAATCTCAGGGTCGTGGGTTCGAGCCCCACGTTGGGTGAGTATCTTCATTTAACATCTACTGAAACCAAAAGGACGTTCTTCCACTTTGGACAGCCGGTCTCTGGTGACTTATCAGGTGGATGTTTGTGCTTGTAGGACTGTTGTTTACTGGATGGTTTTCAGTTACTTATTTCCACTATTCTGTGGGACTACACGTTGTTGTTGTGTCTCATATCCGTTTGATCAACAGGCAGGTTGTGCAATAAAAGGCCTGGGTGAGCTCGAACCACCAACTGTTCGGTTAACAGCCGAACACGCTAACCGATTGCGCCACAGAGACACAGACGTTTCATTGGATGGTACACATGGGTCACATGACTGGCTAAGGTTTACCTCAGGCTATACCACCCTGTTTATAATTTCACCCCTAGGAATATTTATATAACGGGCACTTAAGGCCCAGAAAGAAAGACACCCAGGTTCGAACACACTTGGAGACCAGAGACGTACTTCCAACACTTAGTTAATTTTATTAACAATTGTTTACAAAAGTTTCCACATGACAAGCCATGTTCTGAGACAGACACAATTAGTATAAAATGATTAGCCACATCACATTTAATACTCTATGGGTCCATTTACAATTTATGAACAAAACTGAGGCAGAAGGAACAGGGCTGAGGGCTTACCACGGCAGCGGAAAATATGGAAGTAAAGAAATCTCCTACACTACACACCACACGTGATCACACCGCACACCTCAATAACACCCAACGTGCTCTAGACTGCAGGGCAAGTGAAAAGGGTTCCACCACCAAAGTCTGTCTGCCTCCTGCTTTGGCCCACAGCTCCTGTCCGACCAGAGGAAAAGAAAGAAATCAAATAATTCTCCAATACAATAAACCATAAATCAAAATAAATGAAAACAATCATATAAACAAAATGTATTTATACAAAACAATAACTCAAAATACGACTCAGACGAAACAGTAGTTCCAGCAGAACACTATTGCCGGCAAAACAGTTCTTCAGGCAAAACAGCAGCACGCAGGAAACTGGAACCGAGCCAACATGATCCAGGCTAAAAGACCAGGATACAGCAATGCAGTTTTCAGCACAGTGAAAGTCAGAGTACAGACCAGCAGGCACAACAGCTACCGTAGTCACAGTAGTGTAACATGGCCGCTATTTCCACTCGACTGGAGGCGAAACACGCCAACAGAAATGCAGAGAGAACCCGCAACATAGCACCGGTACTACCAAACACAAGCCCACATGGCTTTTAATTGTTAAGAAGCGATTCACCGGGAGACACGAAGCCAAACTCGTCCATGCTGAAAGCCACCGGCACGGACGTCAGATGCCCCGGAGGAGGAAACAGCAGGAAGTGCCCCACAGGTAGTCAATCAATACCCATACTTATAGCATGGGAAAGGACCGCCAGCAATTTAAAGGTACCTACAAATCATCCTCAGCTGGAGAGCAATTTAGATCAAATCAACACAAAACCCCATACTGATACAATAAGTTTTTTTTATTTTTAGCACCTGGTCAGGGTCACGGTGGGTCCTTCTTTACTTGTTAACACTGAATGTAAATCAGGAACACATGCTGCACAATTTTTTGAAGGTAACCAATTATCATTGAGTTTAGTTTTAAATAATACACACATCTACTTTTTATGTCTCATCCTGCAACTGTTTCACATGTCTTTTTATCTAAAGAAATATTTTATAGGAGAGATGCTACATTTACCCGTCCTGCTCCTACTACAGGAAATTATAATGTAAATATTACAATAAATAAATAATAATAACTCTGTTTAACTGCCTTGGACATTAGCTTTGATGAAGAAAAAGCCGCTGGGTCAGTGTGTAACAGGAGGTTTGGAGTGAAGGTGGGTGTGTGTGGATAAAAGTCTCCCATCCAAGTACTAACCAGGACCGACCCGGCTTAGCTTCCGAGATTAGGTGTTCTCAGGGTGGTATGGCCATAAACTAGAGATGTTGTAAACAAGCTGCTTCTTATAGACGTCCGTCGTTCAGCCTTTCACTCCGCTGTGTGTCGTCTTTTACTTTCTCTGTTCTACACGCAGCTTTTCAAATAAAAGATCCTGAAACAGAGACAAAACACACAGAGAACCACACACACCGCTCAGCTGCTGCTGCTGATCCTCTTTCACCTGCATTTAGTACAAAACAAGTTTATTCCTTAATTATTTGTCTCTATACTAGAGGAGCGACTCTGTTCTTTTAGTTCATTTCAATAGAGTCGTTCAATAGAATCGGTTCGTTCCCCCCAACACTGTAGCTGAGAGATACAGGGCTAATGGAGATGTTTAAAGCTGCTGTTCAACTCCAGTCCAGTTGGTGGCGCTGGTGCGTCTTAAGTTGTTCTGCTAACCGCCATTAAACATCATAAGAAGAACAAGAAGCTGCTGCGTTTGTACTGTAGAGCCTCATCTGTAAGTAAAATATGTATTTAATTATAACCCTTATATTTAATTATAACCACATTCTAATTAATAATAAAACTAGAGTTCATAATAAAACATCACTGTGAGGATGAGGAGCTTTAACTCCAGTTTTATTTAAACAAACTCTTAGCTGCTCCGCTAACTGTTAGCATCACACATGATTCAGTACTGATGAACCGATTCATTGAACCGATGAATTAGTCGATTGTAACGGATTCAGAGTTTATTCATTATTAAATCTAACATTTTGATATAAACGCGTCACATTTTCAGCTTTGTTTACAGTGTTTAATGTTTTATAGAAACAGCGAGTTCTTGTAGCTTTGTTTACAGGTTGTTTTACAGGTTTATAGTAAAAGTTAAAAGTATTAGTACAGCACTGTTATTGGGAGTGGATGAGAAACTAGATGTAAAGAACATCAGACTTAATCATTTCACTTTGGACCACAAAACCACTTCCACCAAACTCAAAGGGTTGTTTCCCAGACAGGGATTAAGGCTTATAGTCCAGGACTACATTTAGCTTTAAATAGAGAATCTCCATTCAAAATGCTGTGTAGTCTAGGACTAGGCTTAATCCCTGTCTGTGAAACCAACCCAAAAAGTTCTATTAGAAGTCTTTTCTGTCTGATGCTGCTCAGTCCCACAATAGTTTCAACATTTTCACTCTGTTTACAGCCTCACAGCATTAAAAATAAACAGTTAAAACAGTCTGAAAGAATTTTCCTGGATTTCTCTTTAATAGGTAATAAAGTACATTTGTCTATCTGTCTGTCTGCCTGTCAGATCTTTTAATAATGCAGTCAGCAGAAGAGGGACACGTCACCCCCATAGATCTACAAAATGAAGGATTCCAAGAGAAACTAATAAAAAAGGAGGAGGAAGAAGATGGAAGTTACTTCTGTAAGTAAATGTGGAGCAATTTGCCATGTTAGTACAGTACAGTGTGGTTAGTATAGTAGAAATAATAAGAGAATGTGGATAGTGGGATTAGAACCTGTACTGTACCGTACTGTCATGTGGAGAAGTGCTGATACTTCCAGTCTGGATTAAATCTAAGTAGTATTTATTTGTGGGAACTAAACCCACAACCTTCAGTTTCCTCCAGTTGTTGAGTTTCTTCTTCACATGTTGATGAATTTCAGGTGAAGGATCTTTAATCCCTGTGGAACACGTCACCTCTGAGGAACACCTCACCCCAGAGGACCAACAGTGTGGAGGTTTCCAGATGAAGCCTGTGAAGAAGGAAGAACCTGAAGATAAAGATGAACTCAGTAAGATATTTTTTATCTTGAGTAAAATAAGATTTGGATTGAATAGAATCAGAGGAACCTGGGATGAAGCATCATACAGTGAAAGCTTGTATTGTGCTCATGCAGATCAGTGTGAGCAGGAAATGATGAATGCAGGATGAATCACGTTACAGGACTTTAGCATCAGATCTCAGTTTAACAATTACTAACAGTATTTATTATTTATAATGTTATAAATGTATTTGATTATTTATAATGTTATAAATGTATTTATTATTTATAATGTTATAAATGTATTAGATTATTTATAATGTTATAAATGTATTTGATTATTTATAATGTTATAAATGTATATGATTATTTATAATGTTATAAATGTATATTATTATTTATAATGTTATAAATGTATTTGATTATTTATAATGTTATAAATGTATTTGATTATTTATAATGTTATAAATGTATTTGATTATTTATAATGTTATTAATGTATTTGATTATTTATAATGTTATAAATGTATTTGATTATTTATAATGTTATAAATGTATTTGATTATTTATAATGTTATAAATGTATTAGATTTTTTTAAATGTTATAAATGTATTTGATTATTTATAATGTTATAAATGTATTTGATTATTTATAATGTTATAAATGTATTTGATTATTTATAATGTTATAAATGTATTTGATTATTTATAATGTTATAAATGTATTTGATTATTTATAATGTTATAAATGTATTTGATTATTTATAATGTTATAAATGTATTTGATTATTTATAATGTTATAAATGTATTTGATTATTTATAATGTTATAAATGTATTTGATTATTTATAATGTTATAAATGTATTTGATTATTTATAATGTTATAAATGTATTTGATTATTTATAATGTTATAAATGTATTTGATTATTTATAATGTTATAAATGTATTTGATTATTTATAATGTTATAAATGTATTTATTATTTATAATGTTATAAATGTATTTATTATTTATAATGTTATAAATGTATTTATTATTTATAATGTTATAAATGTATTTGATTATTTATGATGTTATAAATGTATTTGATTATTTATAATGTTATAAATGTATTTGATTATTTATAATGTTATAAATGTGTTTGATGATTTATAAAGTTATAAATGTATTTATTATTTATAATGTTATAAATGTATTTGATTTATATAATGTTATAAATGTATTTGATGATTTATAAAGTTATAAATGTATTTGATGATTTATAAAGTTATAAATGTATTTGATTATTTATAATGTTATAAATGTATTTATTATTTATAATGTTATAAATGTATTTATTATTTATAATGTTATAAATGTATTTGATTATTTATAATGTTATAAATGTATTTATTATTTATAATGTTATTAATGTATTTGATTATTTATAATGTTATAAATGTGTTTGATGATTTATAAAGTTATAAATGTATTTGCTTATTTATAATGTTATAAATGTATTTGATTTATATAATGTTATAAATGTATTTGATGATTTATAAAGTTATAAATGTATTTATTATTTATAATGTTATAAATGTATTTGATTTATATAATGTTATAAATGTATTTGATGATTTATAAAGTTATAAATGTATTTGATGATTTATAAAGTTATAAATGTATTTATTATTTATAATGTTATAAATGTATTTATTATTTATAATGTTATAAATGTATTTATTATTTATAATGTTATAAATGTATTTATTATTTATAATGTTATAAATGTATTTGATTATTTATAATGTTATAAATGTATTTATTATTTATAATGTTATAAATGTATTTGATTATTTATAATGTTATAAATGTATTTGATTATTTATAAAGTTATAAATGTATTTGATGATTTATAAAGTTATAAATGTATTTGATGATTTATAAAGTTATAAATGTATTTATTATTTATAATGTTATAAATGTATTTGATTTATATAATGTTATAAATGTATTTGATGATTTATAAAGTTATAAATGTATTTGATGATTTATAAAGTTATAAATGTATTTATTATTTATAATGTTATAAATGTATTTATTATTTATAATGTTATAAATGTATTTATTATTTATAATGTTATAAATGTATTTATTATTTATAATGTTATAAATGTATTTGATTATTTATAATGTTATAAATGTATTTATTATTTATAATGTTATAAATGTATTTATTATTTATAATGTTATAAATGTATTTGATTATTTATAAAGTTATAAATGTATTTGATGATTTATAAAGTTATAAATGTATTTATTATTTATAATGTTATAAATGTATTTGATTATTTATAATGTTATAAATGTATTTATTATTTATAATGTTATAAATGTATTTATTATTTATAATGTTATAAATGTATTTGATTATTTATAATGTTATAAATGTATTTATTATTTATAATGTTATTAATGTATTTGATTATTTATAATGTTATAAATGTATTTGATTATTTATAATGTTATAAATGTATTTGATTATTTATAATGTTATAAATGTATTTGATTATTTATAATGTTATAAATGTATTTGATGATTTATAAAGTTATAAATGTATTTGCTTATTTATAATGTTATAAATGTATTTGATTATTTATAATGTTATAAATGTATTTGATTATTTATAATGTTATAAATGTATTTGATTATTTATAATGTTATAAATGTATTTGATTATTTATAATGTTATAAATGTATTTGATTATTTATAATGTTATAAATGTATTTGATTATTTATAATGTTATAAATGTATATGATTATTTATAATGTTATAAATGTATATGATTATTTATAATGTTATAAATGTATTTGATTATTTATAATGTTATAAATGTATTTATTATTTATAATGTTATAAATGTATTTGATTATTTATAATGTTATAAATGTATTTATTATTTATAATGTTATAAATGTATTAGATTATTTATAATGTTATAAATGTATTTGATTATTTATAATGTTATAAATGTATATGATTATTTATAATGTTATAAATGTATATTATTATTTATAATGTTATAAATGTATTTGATTATTTATAATGTTATAAATGTATTTGATTATTTATAATGTTATAAATGTATTTGATTATTTATAATGTTATTAATGTATTTGATTATTTATAATGTTATAAATGTATTTGATTATTTATAATGTTATAAATGTATTTGATTATTTATAATGTTATAAATGTATTAGATTTTTTTAAATGTTATAAATGTATTTGATTATTTATAATGTTATAAATGTATTTGATTATTTATAATGTTATAAATGTATTTGATTATTTATAATGTTATAAATGTATTTGATTATTTATAATGTTATAAATGTATTTGATTATTTATAATGTTATAAATGTATTTATTATTTATAATGTTATAAATGTATTTGATTTATATAATGTTATAAATGTATTTGATGATTTATAAAGTTATAAATGCATTTGATGATTTATAAAGTTATAAATGTATTTGATTATTTATAATGTTATAAATGTATTTATTATTTATAATGTTATAAATGTATTTATTATTTATAATGTTATAAATGTATTTATTATTTATAATGTTATAAATGTATTTGATTATTTATAATGTTATAAATGTATTTGATTATTTATAATGTTATAAATGTATTTGATTATTTATAATGTTATAAATGTGTTTGATGATTTATAAAGTTATAAATGTATTTATTATTTATAATGTTATAAATGTATTTGATTTATATAATGTTATAAATGTATTTGATGATTTATAAAGTTATAAATGTATTTGATGATTTATAAAGTTATAAATGTATTTGATTATTTATAATGTTATAAATGTATTTATTATTTATAATGTTATAAATGTATTTATTATTTATAATGTTATAAATGTATTTGATTATTTATAATGTTATAAATGTATTTATTATTTATAATGTTATTAATGTATTTGATTATTTATAATGTTATAAATGTGTTTGATGATTTATAAAGTTATAAATGTATTTGCTTATTTATAATGTTATAAATGTATTTGATTTATATAATGTTATAAATGTATTTGATGATTTATAAAGTTATAAATGTATTTATTATTTATAATGTTATAAATGTATTTGATTTATATAATGTTATAAATGTATTTGATGATTTATAAAGTTATAAATGTATTTGATGATTTATAAAGTTATAAATGTATTTGATTATTTATAATGTTATAAATGTATTTATTATTTATAATGTTATAAATGTATTTATTATTTATAATGTTATAAATGTATTTGATTATTTATAATGTTATAAATGTATTTATTATTTATAATGTTATTAATGTATTTGATTATTTATAATGTTATAAATGTATTTGATTATTTATAATGTTATAAATGTATTTGATGATTTATAAAGTTATAAATGTATTTGATGATTTATAAAGTTATAAATGTATTTGCTTATTTATAATGTTATAAATGTATTTGATTATTTATAATGTTATAAATGTATTTGATTATTTATAATGTCATAAATGTATTTGATTATTTATAATGTTATAAATGTATTTGATTATTTATAATGTTATAAATGTATTTGATTATTTATAATGTTATAAATGTATTTGATTATTTATAATGTCATAAATGTATTTGATTATTTATAATGTTGTAAATGTATTTATTATTTATAATGTTATAAATGTATTTGATTATTTATAATGTTATAAATGTATTTATTATTTATAATGTTATTAATGTATTTGATTATTTATAATGTTATAAATGTATTTGATTATTTATAATGTTATAAATGTATTTGATTATTTATAATGTTATAAATGTATTTGCTTATTTATAATGTTATAAATGTATTTGATTATTTATAATGTTATAAATGTATTTGATTATTTATAATGTCATAAATGTATTTGATTATTTATAATGTTGTAAATGTATTTAATTATTTATAATGTTATAAATGTATTTGATTATTTATAATGTTATAAATGTATTTGATGATTTATAAAGTTATAAATGTATTTGATTATAATGTTATAAATGTATTTGATTATTTATAATGTTATAAATGTATTTGATTATTTATAATGTTATAAATGTATATGATTATTTATAATGTTATAAATGTATATGATTATTTATAATGTTATAAATGTATTTGATGATTTATAAAGTTATAAATGTATTTGATGATTTATAAAGTTATAAATGTATTTGATTATTTATAATGTTATAAATGTATTTATTATTTATAATGTTATAAATGTATTTGATTATTTATAATGTTGTAAATGTATTTAATTATTTATAATGTTATAAATGTATTTGATTATTTATAATGTTATAAATGTATTTGATGATTTATAAAGTTATAAATGTATTTATTATTTATAATGTTATAAATGTATTTGATTTATATAATGTTATAAATGTATTTGATGATTTATAAAGTTATAAATGTATTTGATGATTTATAAAGTTATAAATGTATTTGATTATTTATAATGTTATAAATGTATTTATTATTTATAATGTTATAAATGTATTTATTATTTATAATGTTATAAATGTATTTGATTATTTATAATGTTATAAATGTATTTATTATTTATAATGTTATTAATGTATTTGATTATTTATAATGTTATAAATGTATTTGATTATTTATAATGTTATAAATGTATTTGATTATTTATAATGTTATAAATGTATTTGATTATTTATAATGTCATAAATGTATTTGATTATTTATAATGTTGTAAATGTATTTAATTATTTATAATGTTATAAATGTATTTGATTATTTATAATGTTATAAATGTATTTGATGATTTATAAAGTTATAAATGTATTTATTATTTATAATGTTATAAATGTATTTGATTTATATAATGTTATAAATGTATTTGATGATTTATAAAGTTATAAATGTATTTGATTATTTATAATGTTATTAATGTATTTGATTATTTATAATGTTATAAATGTATTTGATTATTTATAATGTTATAAATGTATTTGATTATTTATAATGTTATAAATGTATTAGATTTTTTTAAATGTTATAAATGTATTTGATTATTTATAATGTTATAAATGTATTTGATTATTTATAATGTTATAAATGTATTTATTATTTATAATGTTATTAATGTATTTGATTATTTATAATGTTATAAATGTATTTGATGATTTATAAAGTTATAAATGTATTTGCTTATTTATAATGTTATAAATGTATTTGATTATTTATAATGTTATAAATGTATTTGATTATTTATAATGTTATAAATGTATTTGATTATTTATAATGTTATAAATGTATATGATTATTTATAATGTTATAAATGTATATGATTATTTATAATGTTATAAATGTATTTGATTATTTATAATGTTATAAATGTATTTATTATTTATAATGTTATAAATGTATTTGATTATTTATAATGTTATAAATGTATTTATTATTTATAATGTTATAAATGTATTTATTATTTATAATGTTATAAATGTATTTGATTATTTATAATGTTATAAATGTATTTATTATTTATAATGTTATTAATGTATTTGATTATTTATAATGTTATAAATGTATTTGATTATTTATAATGTTATAAATGTATTTGATGATTTATAAAGTTATAAATGTATTTGATGATTTATAAAGTTATAAATGTATTTGCTTATTTATAATGTTATAAATGTATTTGATTATTTATAATGTTATAAATGTATTTGATTATTTATAATGTCATAAATGTATTTGATTATTTATAATGTTATAAATGTATTTGATTATTTATAATGTTATAAATGTATTTGATTATTTATAATGTTATAAATGTATTTGATTATTTATAATGTCATAAATGTATTTGATTATTTATAATGTTGTAAATGTATTTAATTATTTATAATGTTATAAATGTATTTGATTATTTATAAAGTTATAAATGTATTTGCTTATTTATAATGTTATAAATGTATTTGATTATTTATAATGTTATAAATGTATTTGATTATTTATAATGTCATAAATGTATTTGATTATTTATAATGTTGTAAATGTATTTAATTATTTATAATGTTATAAATGTATTTGATTATTTATAATGTTATAAATGTATTTGATGATTTATAAAGTTATAAATGTATTTATTATTTATAATGTTATAAATGTATTTGATTTATATAATGTTATAAATGTATTTGATGATTTATAAAGTTATAAATGTATTTGATGATTTATAAAGTTATAAATGTATTTGATTATTTATAATGTTATAAATGTATTTATTATTTATAATGTTATAAATGTATTTATTATTTATAATGTTATAAATGTATTTGATTATTTATAATGTTATAAATGTATTTATTATTTATAATGTTATTAATGTATTTGATTATTTATAATGTTATAAATGTATTTGATTATTTATAATGTTATAAATGTATTTGATTATTTATAATGTTATAAATGTATTTGCTTATTTATAATGTTATAAATGTATTTGATTATTTATAATGTTATAAATGTATTTGATTATTTATAATGTCATAAATGTATTTGATTATTTATAATGTTGTAAATGTATTTAATTATTTATAATGTTATAAATGTATTTGATTATTTATAATGTTATAAATGTATTTGATGATTTATAAAGTTATAAATGTATTTGATTATAATGTTATAAATGTATTTGATTATTTATAATGTTATAAATGTATTTGATTATTTATAATGTTATAAATGTATATGATTCTTTATAATGTTATAAATGTATATGATTATTTATAATGTTATAAATGTATTTGATGATTTATAAAGTTATAAATGTATTTGATGATTTATAAAGTTATAAATGTATTTGATTATTTATAATGTTATAAATGTATTTATTATTTATAATGTTATAAATGTATTTGATTATTTATAATGTTGTAAATGTATTTAATTATTTATAATGTTATAAATGTATTTGATTATTTATAATGTTATAAATGTATTTGATGATTTATAAAGTTATAAATGTATTTATTATTTATAATGTTATAAATGTATTTGATTTATATAATGTTATAAATGTATTTGATGATTTATAAAGTTATAAATGTATTTGATGATTTATAAAGTTATAAATGTATTTGATTATTTATAATGTTATAAATGTATTTATTATTTATAATGTTATAAATGTATTTATTATTTATAATGTTATAAATGTATTTGATTATTTATAATGTTATAAATGTATTTATTATTTATAATGTTATTAATGTATTTGATTATTTATAATGTTATAAATGTATTTGATTATTTATAATGTTATAAATGTATTTGATTATTTATAATGTTATAAATGTATTTGATTATTTATAATGTCATAAATGTATTTGATTATTTATAATGTTGTAAATGTATTTAATTATTTATAATGTTATAAATGTATTTGATTATTTATAATGTTATAAATGTATTTGATGATTTATAAAGTTATAAATGTATTTATTATTTATAATGTTATAAATGTATTTGATTTATATAATGTTATAAATGTATTTGATGATTTATAAAGTTATAAATGTATTTGATTATTTATAATGTTATTAATGTATTTGATTATTTATAATGTTATAAATGTATTTGATTATTTATAATGTTATAAATGTATTTGATTATTTATAATGTTATAAATGTATTAGATTTTTTTAAATGTTATAAATGTATTTGATTATTTATAATGTTATAAATGTATTTGATTATTTATAATGTTATAAATGTATTTATTATTTATAATGTTATTAATGTATTTGATTATTTATAATGTTATAAATGTATTTGATGATTTATAAAGTTATAAATGTATTTGCTTATTTATAATGTTATAAATGTATTTGATTATTTATAATGTTATAAATGTATTTGATTATTTATAATGTTATAAATGTATTTGATTATTTATAATGTTATAAATGTATATGATTATTTATAATGTTATAAATGTATATGATTATTTATAATGTTATAAATGTATTTGATTATTTATAATGTTATAAATGTATTTATTATTTATAATGTTATAAATGTATTTGATTATTTATAATGTTATAAATGTATTTATTATTTATAATGTTATAAATGTATTAGATTATTTATAATGTTATAAATGTATTTGATTATTTATAATGTTATAAATGTATATGATTATTTATAATGTTATAAATGTATATTATTATTTATAATGTTATAAATGTATTTGATTATTTATAATGTTATAAATGTATTTGATTATTTATAATGTTATAAATGTATTTGATTATTTATAATGTTATAAATGTATTTGATTATTTATAATGTTATAAATGTATTTGATTATTTATAATGTTATAAATGTATTTGATTATTTATAATGTTATAAATGTATTTATTATTTATAATGTTATAAATGTATTTGATTTATATAATGTTATAAATGTATTTGATGATTTATAAAGTTATAAATGTATTTGATGATTTATAAAGTTATAAATGTATTTGATTATTTATAATGTTATAAATGTATTTATTATTTATAATGTTATAAATGTATTTATTATTTATAATGTTATAAATGTATTTGATTATTTATAATGTTATAAATGTATTTGATGATTTATAAAGTTATAAATGTATTTGATTATTTATAATGTTATAAATGTATTTATTATTTATAATGTTATAAATGTATTTATTATTTATAATGTTATAAATGTATTTGATTATTTATAATGTTATAAATGTATTTATTATTTATAATGTTATTAATGTATTTGATTATTTATAATGTTATAAATGTGTTTGATGATTTATAAAGTTATAAATGTATTTGCTTATTTATAATGTTATAAATGTATTTGATTTATATAATGTTATAAATGTATTTGATGATTTATAAAGTTATAAATGTATTTGATGATTTATAAAGTTATAAATGTATTTGATTATTTATAATGTTATAAATGTATTTGATTATTTATAATGTTATAAATGTATTTGATTATTTATAATGTTATAAATGTATTTGATGATTTATAAAGTTATAAATGTATTTGCTTATTTATAATGTTATAAATGTATTTGATTATTTATAATGTTATAAATGTATTTGATTATTTATAATGTCATAAATGTATTTGATTATTTATAATGTTATAAATGTATTTGATTATTTATAATGTCATAAATGTATTTGATTATTTATAATGTTATAAATGTATTTTATTATTTATAATGTTATAAATGTATTTGATGATTTATAAAGTTATAAATGTATTTGATTATTTATAATGTTATAAATGTATTTATTATTTATAATGTTATAAATGTATTTATTATTTATAATGTTATAAATGTATTTATTATTTATAATGTTATAAATGTATTTGATTATTTATAATGTTATAAATGTATTTGATTATTTATAATGTTATAAATGTATTTGATTATTTATAATGTTATAAATGTGTTTGATGATTTATAAAGTTATAAATGTATTTATTATTTATAATGTTATAAATGTATTTGATTTATATAATGTTATAAATGTATTTGATGATTTATAAAGTTATAAATGTATTTGATGATTTATAAAGTTATAAATGTATTTGATTATTTATAATGTTATAAATGTATTTATTATTTATAATGTTATAAATGTATTTATTATTTATAATGTTATAAATGTATTTGATTATTTATAATGTTATAAATGTATTTGATGATTTATAAAGTTATAAATGTATTTGATGATTTATAAAGTTATAAATGTATTTGATTATTTATAATGTTATAAATGTATTTATTATTTATAATGTTATAAATGTATTTATTATTTATAATGTTATAAATGTATTTGATTATTTATAATGTTATAAATGTATTTATTATTTATAATGTTATTAATGTATTTGATTATTTATAATGTTATAAATGTGTTTGATGATTTATAAAGTTATAAATGTATTTGCTTATTTATAATGTTATAAATGTATTTGATTTATATAATGTTATAAATGTATTTGATGATTTATAAAGTTATAAATGTATTTGATGATTTATAAAGTTATAAATGTATTTGATTATTTATAATGTTATAAATGTATTTGATTATTTATAATGTTATAAATGTATTTGATTATTTATAATGTTATAAATGTATTTGATGATTTATAAAGTTATAAATGTATTTGCTTATTTATAATGTTATAAATGTATTTGATTATTTATAATGTTATAAATGTATTTGATTATTTATAATGTCATAAATGTATTTGATTATTTATAATGTTGTAAATGTATTTAATTATTTATAATGTTATAAATGTATTTGATTATTTATAATGTTATAAATGTTTTTGATTATTTATAATGTTATAAATGTATTTGATTATTTATAATGTTATAAATGTATTTGATTATTTATAATGTCATAAATGTATATGATTATTTATAATGTCATAAATGTATTTGATTATTCATAATGTTATAAATGTATTTGATTATTTATAATGTTATAAATGTATTTAATTATTTATATTATAAATGTATATTATTATTTATAATGTCATAAATGTATTTGATTATTTATAATGTTATAAATGTATTTGATTATTTATAATGTTATAAATGTATTTGATTATTTATAATGTTATAAATGTATTTGATTATTTATAATGTTATAAATGTATTTGATTATTTATAATGTTATAAATGTATTTGATTATTTATAATGTTATAAATGTTTTTGATTATTTATAATGTTATAAATGTATTTGATTATTTATAATGTTATAAATGTATTTGATTATTTATAATGTTATAAATGTATATGATTATTGATAATGTTATAAATGTATTTGATTATTTATAATGTTATAAATGTATATGATTATTTATAATGTTATAAATGTATTTGATTATTTATAATGTTATAAATGTTTTTGATTATTTATAATGTTATAAATGTATTTGATTATTTATAATGTTATAAATGTATTTGATTATTTATAATGTTATAAATGTATATGATTATTTATAATGTCATAAATGTATTTGATTATTCATAATGTTATAAATGTATTTGATTATTTATAATGTTATAAATGTATTTAATTATTTATATTATAAATGTATATTATTATTTATAATGTCATAAATGTATTTGATTATTTATAATGTTATAAATGTATTTGATTATTTATAATGTTATAAATGTATTTGATTATTTATAATGTTATAAATTTATTTGATTATTTATAATGTTATAAATGTATTTGATTATTTATAATGTTATAAATGTATCTGATTTTTTATAATGTTATAAATGTATTTAATTATTTATAATGTTATAAATGTATATGATTATTGATAATGTTATAAATGTATTTGATTATTTATAATGTTATAAATGTATATGATTATTTATAATGTTATAAATGTATTTAATTATTTATAATGTTATAAATGTATATGATTATTTATAATGTTATAAATATATTTGATTATTTATAATGTTATACATTTATTTAATTATTTATAATGTTATAAATGTATTTGATTATTTATAATGTTATAAATGTATTTGAATTTTTTATAATGTTATAAATGTATTTATTATTTATAATGTTATAAATGTATTTGATTTTTTATAATGTTATAAATGTATTTAATTATTTTTAATGTTATAAATGTATATTATTATTTATAATGTTATAAATGTATTTAATTATTTATAATGTTTTAAATGTATTTAATTATGTATAATGTTATAAATGTATTTGATTATTTATAATGTTATAAATGTATTTGATTATTTATAATGTTATAAATGTATTTGATTATTTATAATGTTATAAATGTATATTATTATTTATAATGTTATAAATGCATTTAATTATTTATAATGTTATAAATGGATATGATTATTGATAATGTTATAAATGTATTTGATTATTTATAATGTTATAAATGTATATGATTATTTATAATGTTATAAATGTATTTATTATTTATAATGTTATAAATGTATTAGATTATTTATAATGTTATAAATGTATTTGATTATTTATAATGTTATAAATGTATATGATTATTTATAATGTTATAAATGTATATTATTATTTATAATGTTATAAATGTATTTGATTATTTATAATGTTATAAATGTATTTGATTATTTATAATGTTATAAATGTATTTGATTATTTATAATGTTATAAATGTATTTGATTATTTATAATGTTATAAATGTATTTGATTATTTATAATGTTATAAATGTATTTGATTATTTATAATGTTATAAATGTATTTATTATTTATAATGTTATAAATGTATTTGATTTATATAATGTTATAAATGTATTTGATGATTTATAAAGTTATAAATGCATTTGATGATTTATAAAGTTATAAATGTATTTGATTATTTATAATGTTATAAATGTATTTATTATTTATAATGTTATAAATGTATTTATTATTTATAATGTTATAAATGTATTTATTATTTATAATGTTATAAATGTATTTGATTATTTATAATGTTATAAATGTATTTGATTATTTATAATGTTATAAATGTATTTGATTATTTATAATGTTATAAATGTGTTTGATGATTTATAAAGTTATAAATGTATTTATTATTTATAATGTTATAAATGTATTTGATTTATATAATGTTATAAATGTATTTGATGATTTATAAAGTTATAAATGTATTTGATGATTTATAAAGTTATAAATGTATTTGATTATTTATAATGTTATAAATGTATTTATTATTTATAATGTTATAAATGTATTTATTATTTATAATGTTATAAATGTATTTGATTATTTATAATGTTATAAATGTATTTGATGATTTATAAAGTTATAAATGTATTTGATGATTTATAAAGTTATAAATGTATTTGATTATTTATAATGTTATAAATGTATTTATTATTTATAATGTTATAAATGTATTTATTATTTATAATGTTATAAATGTATTTGATTATTTATAATGTTATAAATGTATTTATTATTTATAATGTTATTAATGTATTTGATTATTTATAATGTTATAAATGTGTTTGATGATTTATAAAGTTATAAATGTATTTGCTTATTTATAATGTTATAAATGTATTTGATTTATATAATGTTATAAATGTATTTGATGATTTATAAAGTTATAAATGTATTTGATGATTTATAAAGTTATAAATGTATTTGATTATTTATAATGTTATAAATGTATTTGATTATTTATAATGTTATAAATGTATTTGATTATTTATAATGTTATAAATGTATTTGATGATTTATAAAGTTATAAATGTATTTGCTTATTTATAATGTTATAAATGTATTTGATTATTTATAATGTTATAAATGTATTTGATTATTTATAATGTCATAAATGTATTTGATTATTTATAATGTTGTAAATGTATTTAATTATTTATAATGTTATAAATGTATTTGATTATTTATAATGTTATAAATGTTTTTGATTATTTATAATGTTATAAATGTATTTGATTATTTATAATGTTATAAATGTATTTGATTATTTATAATGTCATAAATGTATATGATTATTTATAATGTCATAAATGTATTTGATTATTCATAATGTTATAAATGTATTTGATTATTTATAATGTTATAAATGTATTTAATTATTTATATTATAAATGTATATTATTATTTATAATGTCATAAATGTATTTGATTATTTATAATGTTATAAATGTATTTGATTATTTATAATGTTATAAATGTATTTGATTATTTATAATGTTATAAATGTATTTGATTATTTATAATGTTATAAATGTATTTGATTATTTATAATGTTATAAATGTATTTGATTATTTATAATGTTATAAATGTTTTTGATTATTTATAATGTTATAAATGTATTTGATTATTTATAATGTTATAAATGTATTTGATTATTTATAATGTTATAAATGTATATGATTATTGATAATGTTATAAATGTATTTGATTATTTATAATGTTATAAATGTATATGATTATTTATAATGTTATAAATGTATTTGATTATTTATAATGTTATAAATGTTTTTGATTATTTATAATGTTATAAATGTATTTGATTATTTATAATGTTATAAATGTATTTGATTATTTATAATGTTATAAATGTATATGATTATTTATAATGTCATAAATGTATTTGATTATTCATAATGTTATAAATGTATTTGATTATTTATAATGTTATAAATGTATTTAATTATTTATATTATAAATGTATATTATTATTTATAATGTCATAAATGTATTTGATTATTTATAATGTTATAAATGTATTTGATTATTTATAATGTTATAAATGTATTTGATTATTTATAATGTTATAAATTTATTTGATTATTTATAATGTTATAAATGTATTTGATTATTTATAATGTTATAAATGTATCTGATTTTTTATAATGTTATAAATGTATTTAATTATTTATAATGTTATAAATGTATATGATTATTGATAATGTTATAAATGTATTTGATTATTTATAATGTTATAAATGTATATGATTATTTATAATGTTATAAATGTAT